>NC_142940.1:64017442-64037442 GCF_046866305.1 Octopus bimaculoides
TCTGTGTCTCATAAGGATTTTCTTGTCTCTAGGAATTCTATTGGCATGTTTGCTGGTCTTTCTATATGGCACGTATTTGGTACATATGTCTTGTATGGTTGACATAAAATGACTTAGTTTGAGGTCATTGTCTTGTATAGAAAGGCTGTCATGCCAGTTTTGATTTCGAATCTCTCTGCGAATTGACTTCCAGTCCGCCCCGTGGAAATTCAGGTTGGATATTGCTTGAGTCCTCCTGGTGGGGTGGGTGTCAGTGGGTTGTCTAGGACCATACATAGTTAATTCTATAATGTTATGATCTGAGAGAGATGAGGGCGTTATTTTCACATTATGGATTAGGCTCACATTGTTTGTGAAGCAGAGATCCAAAATATTGCTTCCCCTGGTTGGTTGGAGTATCACTTGTTCCATGAACAGCATGTTGGATAGTTCTAGCAATGATTTTGCCTGGCTTTGTTCATGCAGTGACATCCCAGAGAGGATGTGTCCTTCAGGTCATTTAACATTTCTGCTTTGCGGTATTTGGTGGACGGTATGTTGATCATACAACTACATCAATTTGTTTTATGTGTACTATTAAAGTATCACATACAGAGTTTGAGTGTGATAGTAGTAGTAGGGGTGTGACATCTTCTCGGATGTACATTGCAACTCCCCCATGACTTCTATCCCTTCTGTCTGTTCGGAGTACGGCATACTCTGGTATATTTATCTCCGCATCTGCTATATTAGGTGTTAGATGCGTTTCGGTAAGCACCATGCATATTGCTTGATTGCATGTTACTAGGTCTTTCAAGTATAGGAACTTGTCTTTGCCGCCTGTTCGTAATAGACCCCGGATATTCAGTAGGAATATGGGTGTGATATCTGTGCAGGGGTTCCTGGTGTTAGCGGTTGCCATCCCTGATCCATCATCTGTGGTGGTCTTGGACAATGGTTCGTGTGGCGTTGACTCTGTACCCTCTGCATCCACGTTAACTGTTGTACCATTTTCTGGGCCACGCTTAAAAAAGCTTGCTGCTCATCTACTGCAGTTCGTACAGCCTCTGCATACAGCCTTTTTGGGGGAGCAGAAGGAATATACGGTCTTCTCTCTTTGTGAGTCCTGTTGGTATTCGGTGGATTATGTGTACGTAGATTTAAGCTTTCTGGTCTCCCTTTTCTGCGCTCCCGCTTATTTTGTTGTATGTGGTTATCTACCTTGTTTAGCTGGTGGTGTTTGGGATGGGCAAATTTGCAGTTTCGTCCCTTTTCCCCGTGCCAGCAGGTACCATTTAGGTAGAATTTACAGATCTGTTTCTTTTTCTTTTTCTCTGTGTGACGTGTTTGGGCTTGAAGCCTGTTTGTGTTTACCGTCTTCTTGTCTGTTCTCCTGTCTTCGTCGTTTGTGGTGCAGCGTTGGCTGTATTCACCATGGTCATTGCATCCCTCATCAGTGGCTACAGCACTGGTGGCATCTGCCTTGTCTTGGTGATCCGTTTGGTCCTCCTGAGCCTGAGCACAGTGTGCAGGGTCTTCACTGTCCTTTTTTGTGTCCGTGTCTCTCATAATGTCTTCTAGGAGGTCAAGGTGCGGTTTCACGAGCTCGTAGGAGCGAATGAGCTCCAGTTTCTTTCGATCAATTTGAGCCATTGACCTGTGGAAATTGTACCTATCCAGTCTTTCGGCTATTAGATCATTTGCTGGTGATCCTGCATATATATATATATATATATATATATATATATATATGTATATATATTTGAAGTAGATTGGTTGAGCACATGGAGATTTCCTCATTAGTTTTGCCTTCTGTTCAGATCCATTTACTTTTTTCATGTTTCAGGGAGGTCTATAAAATAAGTTATCAGTTATGTTAATTGATTTAATAGCTTATACTCTACTCCAAAATTTTCCCCACACAAAGTAAGAAGCTAAAAGGCCAGAGACAGACGGTTGGATCTATCAGAAACTGCGACCAAATTTCCCATTAAAACAGCCAACCATTTCTCTCTGAAATAAGGAATATCTTGATCTCGAGCGACACAATGGTCATCTTGTGTATAACAACTTTGGTCCTCCGTCTGCTCTCACGTGGCCAATTTTATAATCTCGAGCGACACAATGGTAATCTTGTGTGTAACAACTTCGGTCCTCCGTCTGCTCTCACGTGGCCAATTTTATAATCTCGAGCGACACAATGGTCATCTTGTGTGTAACAACTTTGGTCCTCCGTCTGCTCTCACGTGGCCAATTTTATAATCTCGAGCGACACAATGGTCATCTTGTGTGTAACAACTTCGGTCCTCTGTCTGCTCTCACGTGGCCAATTTTATAATCTCGAGCGACACAATGGTCATCTTGTGTGTAACAACTTTGGTCCTCCGTCTGCTCTCACGTGGCCAATTTTATAATCTCGAGCGACACAATGGTAATCTTGTGTGTAACAACTTCGGTCCTCCGTCTGCTCTCACGTGGCCAATTTTATAATCTCGAGCGACACAATGGTCATCTTGTGTGTAACAACTTTGGTCCTCCGTCTGCTCTCACGTGGCCAATTTTATAATCTCGAGCGACACAATGGTCATCTTGTGTGTAACAACTTCGGTCCTCTGTCTGCTCTCACGTGGCCAATTTTATAATCTCGAGCGACACAATGGTCATCTTGTGTGTAACAACTTTGGTCCTCCGTCTGCTCTCACGTGGCCAATTTTATAATCTCGAGCGACACAATGGTCTTCTTGTGTGTAACAACTTCGGTCCTCCGTCTGCTCTCACGTGGCCAATTTTATAATTGTATGATTGGAAGCAAAGTGAAGATGTGTGGCTTTGTGATTAGGGTAGTCAGCTCACGGTCGCGAGGTGATGAGTTCGATCCCCGGCGACGCGTTGTGTCCTTGAGCAAGACACTTCATTTCACGTTGCTCCAGTCCACTCAGCTGGAAAAAATGAGTAGTACCTGTAATTCAAAAGGGGCAGCCTTGTCACATTCTGTGTCATGCTGAACCTCTCTAAGAACTGTGTTAAGAGTTTGCGTGTCTGTGGAGTGGTCAGTCACTTGCAGGTTAAATTTACGAGCAAGCTGTTCCGTTGATCAGATCAACAGGAACACTGGTCGTCGTAACCTACCGTGTGCCAATTGGAAGCAAGGTAAATACGACTACAACTGAGAGCTGACAATATAGTCATATGTGCAATGCTTTCGATTCTGAGATTTATCGATCGTAGCGACAACAACTAGAACACTAAAAAGAAATTTTTTAGCAATGTATGTAGGACTATAAAAACAAAACAAGATTTTTACGTCTGGTACATCTTTAATCGTAAGTCAGCTTAATCAGGATACTTGGAAACAAACAAATAAGAGTCGGGCTTTTATAATCAAGAGTATTCTAGTCGTTACATCACTTCGCTTTTCTTCTTCAGATTGTCATTTTCTTAAAAGACGATATCAGTGTATAGAAATATTAATATTTCTAAATCTCTCTAAAGGAGACTGCGGCAGCAGTATTGGATATCAATAGTTATCGCCGAGCCAACATGGCAGTCCAGGAAAATAGGACGAATGCTGCCGTTGATTAGCTCCAAGAGGCCATCGGCTCTAGCTAGCTATGTGACACACGAACCTTGACCTCCCCTGTTTGAAGGTTATAATGGACACAGATTTGTGTGTCACCATAGCTAGCTAGAGGCGATGGCCTCTTGGAGCTAATCAACGGCAGTATTCGTCCTATTTTCCTGGACTGCCATGTTAGCTTGGCGATAACTATTAATATCAGTGTAATTTGATTGAAATTTAGCTGCTACTTTTAAAAGGTGGAAATGATTGTAGAGGTTGAAATGACTGTAGTAACTAGAGAATCGGACAAGTTGTTCGAACATATTCGTTGTGGCTTTCTATATTTTGAGTTTAAATCCTGCCGAAGTCATCTTTGTGCTTCATCCTTTCAGAATCGACAAATAATGTATCAATGCAGAAATGAAATAGTTTCTTTCTTTCTCGTACGAAGAAGAAGAAATCGGCTGTGGTTATTTATTGAGAAGGATGAGCTCCGCTACATTGCGACATGGCTTCTATGACTCTATCAAGTGTTGAGGCCTCAAGTCATGACTGTTAGACACCCGTAATAGAGAGAGAGGTGGAAGATCGAAACCGGATCACATAATTTAGTCTCATCACATTTAAATTTCTTAACAAAAGAAACCGTAATTTCTGTTGTCATTTCTCATAAATCGTCAACATAAAATAACATTTTGATAACTTTCATCTTCCATATTTCTTTTGCTAGGATCCATTTTGATTCTACCCTGGCTACCTTTCTTTCTTTCTTTCTTTGCTCCTTTCTTTTCTTTCTTTCTTTCTTTCTTCGTCTTTGTGTCTCAATCGTTTTGCAGTTTGCTTTCATTCTTTTTGTCCTCTTTTTCTCGTTTTCTATCTTTTCTTCCATTCAGCTTCAACCTCGGTTTTTATTTCTCTTTCTCTTTCCTCCCCCTCCTGTCACACACACACACACACACACACGCACACTCAATTAACTCTATCACAAGCTAATATATTTTCGGGTTTAAACTTATTTTGTTCAAAAGGACAACTTTTATTTTTTAATTAACGGTTTTAATTAAAGTCAAGAAATAGTAATAACAACAACGTCAACAGCATTAGCTTCTTTAACAAGAGAGAGGGGAGGAGAGGGGTGAGATAGATAGATAGATAGAGAGAGAGAGATAGGTTGATAGAGAGAGAGATAGGTTGAGAGAGAGAGAGAGAGAGATCATAATTACATCTGACTAAACAGGAAATTAAATTTGAGACATGTTTTGAAAAATTTCCAGTAACTTTATAGGAATATTTCGCGAAATTTTGATTAAAATATAACGTTCTCCTTTGTCAATTAGAAAATTGAGTGAAACAGTGTCATATATATGAATACAATAAAATCAAACCTTAATGATATTGTAATATCTATATTAACTAATCTATTGTGGTGTCTCAGTTATTAAACCATTGGTCTCGTAAAGCACAAACACATGAGATCGATTTTCAGTGGAGGAAAGAATTTCTCGCGCTCGTTTGTTGTTGGGTGAATGCTTCAGGCAAAGATAGCAATGATTATAAGAAAGTAAAAAAAAGACTCCTACACAAGAGACGGGTAAATTGAATAATAACAGCGTTGGATAGAATATTTTGTGGTATTTGTGGCGATTGTCAGGATTCTCTTTTAAATGATTACATTTCTAATTTGTGTTTCAGGTTTAGTTTCCTTTTCGGTGGTGAACAATAGTGTTAATGAAATAATATTAAGAGCCTCCTCCTCCTCCTCATGTAACTTGGCAACTCGGATGATAATTACAAAGAAAAATTAATGGAAACTGTTTACTAAATTTTGGTAAAACAATTTATATCGTTGAACAAAAAAAAAAAATGGTTAGCACATCAATAATTACAGGCACGGTTCGAGACACACCGGACCTACTTGCCCGGGATGCGGTCTGAACGACGAAACCGTTCTGCACGCACTCCTGTTGCATCCAACTATTTCGGACTTATGGGCTTATGCCGAACGGCTGCTGTCACGTGTGCACGAGATCGCTTGTCGGCCGAGTCTATCGTGAAAATTGCTCCGCCACCTTTCTTCAACCGGGAAGGCAAGGCAGTCTTCATCGTACTGGTGGCCATGGTGAAAGAATGTGTGTGGTGGACTCAAGCGAAAGGATTAGAGACACACACTTACCTCTATGGCCAATCGCTCATCAACTTTTTCAAGTACCACTTGAAAAGGAAGGTGAGAATGGAGAGGCAGGTTTTGTCTCGTGAAAGTTTCAAAAAAAGGTGGGTGAATGTAGCAAAGATGGTACGATTAAATGACAAAACCACTTTGAGCATGATCCTGTAAATCGAGGAGAGAGAGAGAGAGAGAGAGAGAGAGAGAGACCACTTTGCTCTCATGTGTTTATTCCCTCCCTGCCTGAGGTTACTGTGATCTTTACCGTAGATATTTCTTTCCACGGATAAACCTAAACTTGCTTCTTACATTTTAAAATTTCTTCTGTGATACACGATCCCTTTTGATCGCCTTTTCCCCCTTTCTTTCTCCGACCCTTTTCATCGGAATTCTACTCTTTTTCTCCTTTCTCCCTTTTCTTTTTCATCTTCGAAAAGAAAAGCTCTACATTTATATTTGTCCCCTCTGTGTTCAGCCCTGTGTGGCCAATAAAGAAAGTTATTTATCTATTTTACTTATCTATCTATCTGTCTGTCTGTCTGTCTACTTATCTATCTGTCTGTCTGTCTGTCTACTTATCTATCTATCTATCTGTCTGCGTATCTATCTATCTGACACTATTGCCCGAGGTTACCGTGGTCTTTTCCGTAGGCGTTTCTTTCCACGGATAAACTTAATCTGTTTCCCATTTTACACTGACACTTCTGTGATACACGATCCCTATTCATCGTTTTTTTTTTTACCGCGATCCCTTTTGATCGAAATTCTACCCCCTCTTTTTTTTTCTTTCCTTCCCTAAAAGAAAAGCTCTACTTCGTATTTTGTCCCCTCTGTGTTCAGCCCTGTGTAGCCAATAAATATATCTATCTGTCTGGCTGTTGTCACGTCGTCTCCCGCAAGTTTAAAGAATTTGTCTATGTATTTGCAAATAATTTTTGTTAAAAAGATGCTTCACATCTGCTTTGGCCTGAGTGAGTCTTTCGTTCGAAAATTCGTCCTTTAAGGGTGAATTTTCGGATTTTAGAATTATATTCAAAAAAGTTTTTGTTTGTCAGCAACCAAATTTCGACGATAAATTTCCTTCGTTGCCAACAAGTAGGAGGGAAGGACACACACACACACACACAGTCGAAAAATGCCAGAACACAGACACCAGAGTGCCTACCAAGCAGGTGGGAAAGCAAAGCAAAGAGAATAAATACATGTCTAAAAGAATGACCGTCCACCACTGCCACCACCACTAAACAATGTCTAAGGCTGATATGGGCGTTGAAAGAATACATCACAAGGGGCAAAAGATTTGCCACAGTTGAAGTAAGATTCGATACAGAGGAACAAACAAGAGCTCATTCCACACAGTCATTTGAATTCGAGGAAATCATGATTCCTACGTATCGTGGTCGTCGTGTGAGGAAAATAACAATTAAAGATGTGCCCCCACCCCAGGTAGAAACATGATGTTTGGTGTCTGCCATCTGCTATAATTTCGAAGAGGTAATCTTAGAAGGTTGGAGAAGCAAGCCCATGCCGTCCAACAGCGTCTCCATCGTGAGACTCTGGACCGACAGACCGGTTAAATTGCTCGGCATTTGGTTTGGTACAAACTTCCAAATGGAGAAGAACTGGGACGCGATAACGACTAGGGTGGTCACTCTCACCCAGCTATGGGCTGAAAGGAAGCTATCTCTAAAAGGTCGGGCTGAGGTGGCGAATGCATACATCCCATCTGTTATCTACTACCGTCTGACCGTCGTGCCTTGTCCCGACCCTACCATCACGAAACTGGAACGCATACTCTTCCGCTTTTTGTGGAAGGGAAGCGTTCCGATGGTTAGGCGATCTATTTGCTGTCAACATCCGCTAAATGAGGGCATCTATAACAATTTGTGAGATAATACGGTATCCGCCTGGACAATTCATCCCTTTTATACCTTGTGTGTGTGTTATATATATAAAATAAGCAGAAAATGGAGAAAACATTTGATCAACAAATTGACTACCATCGGTTATCAATTCTTTTAATACAAAACTTTAGCGTTGCTAAAATAGCTGTTTCTGCTACCTATGTCAGTCGGTGCTGCCAAAGAAAATTATGAGAATAATATTCGTCATCTTTTACAGCACATCCGATCTGTTCCATGGAACTTCATCAGGGTCAATACAAATACATGAAATAAGAGGGAAGAAGAAAGAGGAGGGCCTCGGGATAAGGAAAGAAGGCTTAATAAATTAGAAATCATACCATTTTGCAGTGTAAAGCGTGAAGCCGATGAGCAAATGAAAAAAAACTAGAAAGCGAATTGGTGGGTTAATCTTTCTTTAGGGGTACCAGGGTGTATGAATAATAAGAAAATAAAACTAGTACTTAAGTATAACTGGATTCGCCAATAGGTCTAGAGAACGAATAGTACTTATGATTTCTTAAATAATGCTAATTAATATTTATCCCAAAACATACCCCAAAAGTTGTTACAGGTAATCTTCCAGTTTCGAGGGGTTAAAAAAGTAAATGAATTACAAGGGAAATAACTGAACATCTTACCAGTATTATCCGTACTAATTTGTTTATAAATAAATCACGTGATTTGATTGACGTTAACTGTTTAAATATAAATCACACACCTGATTGAATATCATAGTTTTTTTTATGAGAAATCGAAAATGCCTCGTGGAAGACCGGCTGCACAACATCTTATTGTTGCTGAAAACGAAATCCTGACTCCTGAATTAATATTAGAGGAAAAATGGAAAATGTGTGATTTAAGCAGTAGCTCAAGATACAGAATGCTGGAATGGTGTGCGCGTTTCTGCCTATTGTTTTTGACTCCGTTCCGTCGGGTACTTCTGCAAACCATTTCGTTTCCGTTTTTGTAAAAAGAAAAAAAGTCGCATGCTTTTTGTAAAAAGAAAAAAAATCATTTTAAACTTTTATAAAAAAAAAATTCCATCGCATGCTGTTTTAGATTCTTTTCTGCCTGTTAAAATTCCGTCGCATGCTGTTTTAGAGAAAAAGTAGTACGGATAATACTGGTAAGTGGTTCAGTTATTTCCCTTGAATATTTCTTTTACCTCTCGAAACTGGAAGATTACCGTTGTTACAATAGTGTACTTACTGATATATTCTAAAGACCAACTTCCTGCTGTCCGTAATGGAATTGACCAAAGTCCAGGTATCCCTATAATTGGTCAGTTAACTTTTAAACCAAGGGCAAGCTTAGGCCGTTATAGGGGTAGATGTAAATAAAGAAGTAAATAAAAAAAGTAAATAAAAAGTGTTGGGGAGTAGCCTATGTCGCAAGTGCCCAAGCCCGTTTGTGTCATTACAAACCAATCCAACCCAACATGAAAACAAGCAACCGTACAACAGTAAATAACTAACCGTCAGGGGAGGTGGTTGCGAGGGCATTTACCTTCAAATTATAATACTAAATCTATCTTCTTAAATAGCCTCCATAATCCGTCCCAAGTGGTGGCTATACTAGATAAACAGTAATTGTCTAAACGTTCCTGCCTACATTCTGCCTACCGGATTATATAATGACACAAGCGGTCATATATATATATATATATATATATATATATATATATATGGTTGAAATTTACAGAAAAATAAAAGACGAAGACAGATGTATAAACAACAAGCAGGTGTATTGGTTTGATGCTCGGGAAAGTGAGAAAGTATTTTACGTTTCGAGCCTACGCTTTTCAACAGAAAGGAACACGAGGAAATAGAGAGAAAATAAAAACAAACTTGTGAATTCAGCGATCAATTATAGTCACAGTTTTGTACCTAAGTTACTAAAATTTTATTGCCTTATGTTTTTCAATTTCGAAGGTAGTAATTTATAGGACTTTTTTTTTTTTTTTTCAAAATAATAGATTTGAGATTTTTCAGTTATCAGTCGGGACCTATCGCATTCTGTATTTTCTAACCATTTATGTGTTTGTATGAAAATAATCTTTCTATGGAAACCTACTTAGCATTTTATCTATATATGTTCAGTACAAACTTATCTACTAGGATGACTGAACGCTACCATTTAATTTGAGTCACTTGCAACATTAATTTTTCCTCTTTTTAATTTTAAAAGTAAGAATCCTATTGAATTTTTTAACTAAATTATCAGCTAAGTAAATTTGAACAGAATTTATAAATATTTGTGCGCGTGAACGCACTTGATTATAGATAATCGTATATACATAGAGGAAATTGTTTTTCTAATATGTATTTTCTTTGAAACAGAATAGATTTTGTAAATTAAAATCTTCGTTGTGACTCTGTTTGAATATCAATTTTCTTATTTATTTTTTCATTTTTCCTCTTTCGTTTCGCATTTTTTTGTTATTTTTCAACGAATTCATTAATTAGTTTTTATTCAAAAGAAAAGGTAACTATTGCAACTATGTTTTTCTTAGACAACCTATAGACATACGACTTTACTAATTCTCTATCGGATTTTTTGGAAAACGGGATTTCAAGAGCATCAATGTTTGGAAAAACAAAAATACTATTTTCTTTGTATTTTTGTTTTGTATCTTTTAAAGTACATTCTTCCTTCTGTTTGTATCTTTCTCACTACATTTTTCGAATTATTGAGTTTTTTTTATTTAACAGCAAACCTAACCTCCACAATTATATTTCTCGTATATATATATATATATATATATATATATATATATATATATATATATATATATGTATATATATACACACACATAAACACCTCCGACTTGACTCTTTCCGATTGAATTTTTCGTGAAGCAGGATATTAAGTTGCTATGTTTGCATTCCATTTTCAAAGGAGGAAAAAGAAACTAAGATTTTCTTTCTTTTTTTTTTTGTACTTTTCCTGCCCCTTTTCTCCTTTTCCTTATCTTTTTACGAACTAATGTTTTTTTTTAATTCAACTGAAGACAACTATTACAACTATGTTTCTATTCGACAAATAAGAATGTGCGATTTCCTCGCTGGTGATTCAGCATCTCAGCCACAACACCATTCTGAATAATAAACCTGGTCTATGCACTTTGTTAACTTTTCCCAAGCGTTAAACTGTTTGTTGTCTACACCACCTGTCTTCGTCTTTTGTTTTTTTTTGTGTGAATTCTCCCCTTATATATATATATGGCGTAGGAGTGGCTGTGTGGTAAGTAGCTTGCTTACGAACCACATGGTTCCGGGTTCAGTCCCACTGCGTGGGACCTTGGGCAAGTGTCTTCTACTATAGTCTCGGGCCGACCAAAACCTTGTGAGTGGATTTGGTAGACGGAAACTGAAAGAAACCCGTCGTATATATAATATATATATATATATATATATATATATATAAACAAACAATAAATGAGTATATGCATATATACGTGCAGGTATGTGCATACCGACATCCACCTGTATGTATAGGTGCATATCTGGGTACAGGACATTGCAAACAAAACGTAGACGAGAAAACACACAAGCCACATAGAGAACATTCTTCTTCATCAGCTACCCCCGTTCTAACACCGGCGTTTCGTGTGCGTGTGTGTATATATGTTTGTGTGTCTGTTTCCCCACCCCTCAACATCGCTTGATGGTGGTGTGTTTACGTCCCCGTAACTTAACGGTTCGGCAAAAGAAACCGATATATATATATAAATGTATGTATGTATATATATATATATATATAATTAAGGTTCAGTTGAATTAGGTACTTAAATTGAGGCACCAAGCCAGTTCGGTTTAGTACGCACAGCTCCAAGTTTGGTAAATAGAATGTAAATAAGTAACAATGATGTACAGGTGTGAATACATTTCGACCATATCGAGCGGTTCCATTTAATCGATCAATGAAAGCATTACACCAATTTGAAAGAAACTGATCTCCTCAAATGTAGATGAGTATTTCCAATATAAAGGATAAACCATTTTAACAAATTCACATCAGTACTGGAATCCAAAATAATTACATTGTTTCCGTATGTTCTATTTGCACCAGAATGAGTTATATTATTATTTAATTGAAGGCCACGCATCCATTTCCAAGTAAGTATATATATATATATATATATATATATAAATTTAATAATAGGATGAATTCTTTTATAAGTATTTATCAAGTAGCTAGCGTGAAAAAAACCTCATAAGGGAAAAAATCCATCATTTATTCCCCAAAATATATTTATTTATATAAGGGCATTACTATACAAGAATGCATCACGCTAAGAGGGACTGTAAGGTCAAACTACCATAATAAACACATTTTTACCGAACGCTAGGAAAGGCATCTCTCAAAGCTAGCCCCTTAACAGACTAAATTATAGATCATGATTTCGTAGTTATCGCAGTATTATGCGACTTCTACTCGTCAGTATAATATGGTCAAGATACATAGTAATAAACAGAAAATCAACATACCAAAAGAACACCGTATATCCAGTATAGTACATAGAAGAATGTTTATCCCTATATACCTATGTAAGTGGCGGGCTTTTCGAATTGCATATATATATATATATATATATATATATATATTTATATATATAAAGTATATATATGCATGCATGTATGTGTTTGTCTGTGATTGTACACCAATTATCGCTTGACAACTGATGTTGTTGTGCTTACGTCCCCGTAACTTAGCTATTTGGTAAAACGCACCGATAGAATAAGTACTAGGCTTACAAAGAATAAATCCCGGGGTCGATTTTTTCGACTAAAGGCGGTGCTCCAGCATGTCCGCAGTCACATTACCGAGACAAGCAAAACATTAAAAAACTATACAACTTTAATCTCGAGCAACACCGGGTATCTCTGCTAGTTCTTAGGCCTCCGTCGGTCATGGTTGACCATGGATGATGTCATCCATCCGTTGAGTTGTCTATTCAGTTTCTGCAACGCCTCCTGTGGCTGTAGAGACCGATGCGAGAGTGGCAGTCTCGTTTGCAGAGGTCACACCTATACAAACGGTCTGTTGGCTATCATTTCTTTTCTGCGGGCTCGGTTTTCAGCTGCTGCCGCCCTCAAATTCTCTTTGCCGGTCTGCAGTTGTTTGTGTAGAGTGCCTCTCCAGCTGGTTCGGTCTGCTGCGAGATCCTCCCAGGAATTGGTGTTGATTCCAAGTGCCTTCATATCTCTCCTGAACACGTCCCTGCTAGTATATATATGATAATAACAATAAATGTTATCATTATTCAATCTAAGGAAAAGAACAATTTCCTTCAAAGAGGTGGAAAACATCCAATTTTCACTGGTTCTCAAGTTAAATATCACAATAGAGAAAAAACCCGAACTTAGAATGGTATAATTTCCATATATAAATCTTAAAGGAAATGGAGAAATACAATTGACATATAAATTTATTAACATTATGATATAATATAATTATGATATAAAAAGATATAACAAATAATTAAAACAAATATATATTCTACAATTTGTTTCGATTCATATCCACTAATGAATTTCTGAAGAAATTCATATTTATGCATATGAATCTCATCAGGGTACTATTTGTCTAAAAAATAGACAAAAATTTCATGTAAGGACTACTAAATCATAAAATAGACTCATTTAAAATGTATGTTTACAAGCGTGAGCGTTAGTAATTTAAAGATATAATAAAAACAAAACTAAAATTCAAATAGATAAAATAAATTGAATAAACAAAACAATTACAACGGTCATAAAATGTTCTTGTGAATCTTTAATAATATTAATCGAAAGATATTTTAATCAAAAATAATCACTGACCATTTTTGTTATATATACTCTATATAATAAACTCTATATAATAAACTCTATATAATATGTTAAGAATTTAGGATGGAGTAGGAAATATATATTTTTAAATTTCTATATGCTATTATGAAAATATAAATAAGGATATAAGAATGTACACGCCTGTGTATGGGTGTATTTGTATATGCATGTATGTCTGTGTATGTATATCTATCTCTCTATCTATCTATCTATCTATCTCTATGGACGGACGGTAGACGTGTCGGCTCTGTAAGTTTTGCCTTTTTCATGTTTTAAAAAGTTTGTTTGTAAAATTTATTTTATATACAAAGTTGTATAACAACTTGTAGACTCTCTGGTGCAAGTTTTTTGCGACGGAAATCTGCCCTGTGTGGCACATTTCCAGGATATAAAAACCAATCTCGGCTTTCTAGCCATTTTTTTTGAGACGATGGCGTCTTGTAGCCATGAAAATTCTTGTGAAACGAACGCTGCAGTCTGCAGTGTTTCGTTCGAAAAAGAATTTCCTAGTCTTCCTTCCTCACAGTTAAAGGAGAGAATGGAGAAAAAGAAAGACTCTGCTGCTACAGCAGTCTTGCCTGCCAACGTAACCAGTGACAACAACAACAACAGCAACAACAACAGCAACAGCAGCAGCAGCAGCAGCAGCAACAACAACAAGGACACAAATGTCCTTGCTAACAAAACCACTGTCCTCACCACTGATACCACCACTACCACCACCACAACGAACTTTGCCGAGGCTTTGAAGCCTAGGAAAAGAATTTTGAATATATCGAAAGAGAAATTACTTGCATGCAAAAGCATGCTAAGTAAAAAGGACGTTACAGTCCATCTTCAAACGCCCGCGGACTTTAAGATAAACATCGAAAAAAAAACTATCATCTACAGAACCATTAATTTAAAGACAAAGACAGTGGAAAAATTCACCCAAGAAAATGTTGAGAGATGCTTAAAGCCGATTTGGTCTTACAAGACTTACATAACGAGAGGTTTGAAATTCGGAACGATAGAAGTAAGACTAGACAGCGAGCAGCGAGCGAAGGACCTCTCCACTAAGTCATTACAGCATGAGAACCTGCTCATGATCCCTACGTACCTTGGTCGTAGGGTTACGAGAATAAAAATTTCGAATGTGCCTCCTGAAATTGAGGAAGAATGGCTAGTATCTGCCATATGTCTAGGCATAGAGGAGGAGATAAACATACTAGAAGCATCTGCCGTTTGCAATCAAAACTGGATTGGCCAGGAATTTCAACTCCTGGTACAAATTGATCCAGCAAACTGGGAAAAAATTCCACATAGAATCCAATTAACTGAGGATTCAATTTTTCATGTTTTCGTCGAAGGCAGAAGGCCAGTTTGCTACGTTTGTAGTAGCAAAACTCACCTTCAAAAAACATGCCTAGTAGCCCAGAAGAAAAGGCAACAACAACGGCAACAATACAAAGAAAAACAACAACAACAACAACAACAACAACAGAAGCAACTACCAAATACCCCCAACAGAAAAACCTTACTACCAACACCACCAGCAACACAAAAAACAACAACAGAAATATCAGCAATAACCACAACAGAAAAGACAACAGAAACTGCAAAAACAGAAGAAAAAAAAGAAAATTCCAAGACTGCCTCTCCCTCCCCCATATCACATACACCACACATAAATAACAAGCAGCCAACATCAATAAAAACAGCAACACAAACATTCACAGAAACACACACAGACGCACAAAATTTGCCTTTACCTCTTTCTGACTCCTCAGATCTCCCATCATCCGATGAAGAGAGTGGGGAGGAGTGGAAAATAGCTACGAAAGGAAAGAGGAAGCGCAGTAAGAAGAAAACAAAACAAAATGCAAACACAAACAAAGCAGGGAGATTCACATCTCCCGAAAATACTACTAACACCAATAGTAATATAAAAAAAACAATGCTAACAGCAATCGACAGTACAAACACAGAGTTGATGAATTACATCAACTCTAAAACAAACGTCACAAATAACGATATCAAAACCAACAACCACCCACGTACAACACCGCTAAAACACATTAAAATTATTCATGTAACACCAGCATTACACAACACAATAAAATCCCTCTACCCCAACTCGGTTGGGGGATTCCAGAAATATTTGTGCAAGAAATTGTACAATAGCCTCCTTGGTGAAAAATCCAAGGAGGAAACAAAACTTTCTAACGGTAAGTAACTTTCTGTTCTTTTGTTTTGTGCTTTAAAGCACACGTATAAATAGAATCATGGTGAAGATTGGTTGTGTGAATGTGCGTGGCTTAGGGTCCCCTTGGAAACAAGGGTACCTCTTAAATGACATCAAGTCACACAATTTGGATATCATAGCCATTAGTGAGACCAGACTCCATGAACCGCGGGCCCTAAAGTCCATGTTTGGCGGACAGTTTAACATTTATTTTTCTCCCTGTCTGCCGAGGATGGGCGGTAGTGGCACGGCGGTTCTTTTTCGCAAGAGTCTGGATCTCCAAGTAAAGACGATATTTACGGACCGGGAGGGTAGACTGGTTGTCCTGGATGTGGACGGCAGCGATGGAGGCGCTTTTCGGTTGCTGGCAGTTTATGTGCCTCCTTTAACAGGTCGGTCAGACTTCTTTCGACGTCTAGAAGTATTCCTGGGAACGTCTCGTCCCTTACTTTTAGTGGGGGATTGGAATGCTACCTTGGACACGCATCTAGACTACGTGGGGAGTGACAAAACTAGAAGGGGATGCAAAGGCCTCATAGACCTGCTCAGACGCTTCCAGTTGTCTGACAGGTACCGACTCGACCACCCAAATGTGCCAACGTGGACTTGGAGCAACCGCATTGGGTCGTCGAGATCGTATCTAGATAGGATAGTGTGTAGGACAAGAGATAGAGATAGTTTAGGATGTCCACAGTTCCACATAGTCAGCTACACGGATCACAAACTTGTGACGTGTACGCTAGACTTAGATAAGGCACATAGGCAGGGTCCCGGTTACTGGAAACTAAACGCGTCTTTCCCGTCGAGACAGGTTTTCAGAGACCGGATTAGCACGTTAGTAAAGAGGGCTTTGACGGGAGCCATCGTCAACAACAAATGGTGGTTTGCCCTCAAGAGAGCAGTAAGGGCGGAAGCAATAAGGTATAGCAGGGCACTAGCTGTAGAGAGGAACAGAGAAGAGGGGGAGCTAGTGATAAAGTTAGAAGAGGCATTGCGAAGTGGCATCGCATCCGACGTTTTAGCGGCGAGGTTGGCCCTCGACCAACACTTCAATGCTAAACACGAAGGGTGTGCTGTCAGGGCAAGGATGCGTGCTCTGAGGAATGAAGGTGTTGGATCCGCACGAGAGGTCCGGGTGGCGGAGGCGCAGAGGGGTAACAGAGCCACTATCCGGTCTCTGGTAGACGAACAGGGGCGCGAATTGCTCGAGCCGAGCAAGATGTGCGAGGCGTTTCAGCGGCATTTTGCCCGGCTGTTCGGGAGGAGTGGCGAGCGAGAAGGCAGGGTGGACTTTAGTGCCTACCTGCACAGCTTGCCACGACTCTCGGCAAGAGAGGCGGAGTGCTGCGAAGGGGTCATCACGGCGGAGGAGGTGAGGGACGCGATGGCGGGTTGCTCGACGGACAAATCTCCGGGTTTGGATGGTCTGCCCTACGAGCTTTACAACTGTATGCCAGACTTGTTTGGAGAAGTCTTGGCGGTCGTGTACTGCAACTGGCAGCAGAACGGGAGCATTCCCGGTTTTGTGAGCCGAGGAGCGGTAACGCTGCTGAAGAAAGATCCAAACAAGGGGGACGCCATAGATAACTTTAGGCCCATCACTCTGCTCAATGCAGACATGAAAATTTTGGCCAAGGTGTTAGCCAAGCGGTTGGCGCTTGTCATCGAGAAACTGGTCGGCACGGAGCAGACGTGCGCCGTGCCGGGCCGGAGCATCCATGACAACCTCCATCTGATGCGCTACATCATAGAGAGGGTAGTTAAGGAACCTGGCATGGGTGGGGCCCTGATCAATTTGGATCAATCCAAAGCTTTCGATAGGGTAGACCATCGATACTTGGAGGCCGTCCTCGAAGCGGCCGGCTTCGGTCCCGTTTTCCGCGGCTGGATGGCTGCCTTGTACACAGGCATCCGTTCGGTTGTTCGTGTCAATGGACGTCTATCGGGACCCTTCGACATTGCACGTTCGGTTCGTCAGGGATGCCCCCTGTCGCCGCTCCTGTACGTATTGACTCTCGAGCCACTACTGCGGAAGCTGGCGACGCTGAGGGGCATCCCGCGAGAACTGGGGTGCGGGACGAGCGTGTCGGCATACGCGGACGACGTCACCGTCATAGCGTCTAGCCACGAGCACATTGAGCTTGTCGGCGAGACGCTGAAAGACTATGAAGCGGTGACGGGAGCGAAAATCAACCGGGATAAGTCGGTGGGTTTGCTGCTCGGCACCTGGAGAAGCAAGCCCATACCGTCCGGCAGCGCCTCAGTAGTGGGACGCTGGACGGACGGTCCGGTCAAGTTGCTCGGAGTCTGGTTCGGTCCGGACCTGCAAGCGGAGAAGAACTGGGACGAGATAACCAGTAGGGTGGCCACTCTCTGCCGGCAATGGTCCGAGAGGAAGCTGTCCCTAAAAGGTCGGGCGGAGGTGGCGAACGCGTACATCGCGTCCGTCATCGAATACCGCCTGACCGTCGTGCCTTGTCCCGATCGCGCCATCACCGAAATGGAGCGCATCCTCTTCCGCTTTTTGTGGAAAGGAAGCGTTCCGATGGTGAGGCGATCCGTTTGTTGCCAACACCCGCTGAAAGGAGGGCTGGGCATGCCGTGGTTGATGCTGCGCAGACATGCGCTGAGACTGCGACATCTCCGGCTCTACGTAGACGACGGTGAGCAGGTGTGGTCGCCGTTTGTGCGACGCGCTTTCCCGCAGCTCGTCTCCATGACCGAGCTGCAGTCGTGGATCAAAAAGAGGCCGAAGAATGGCGAATGGCACCGTGAATGTCGCGTTGCTCTGCAACAACTTTGCCGTCCCGGGTCGACCTTGAGCGGCTGCATCACAACGAAGTCATTCTATAGGGGATTAGTGGAGGGCAGGTACGACGACGATCTCGGGGCGAACCTGGGCGTCGACGAGGAATACCTGACCCGCCTGTTCAGGACGACTTTCGGGCCGGGACCTATGGACAACTTCCAGAGATCCCTGGCCTGGCAGTGTTACCGAGAGGCGCTACCCGTTCGGGATAAGCTCTATAGACACGGCTCGCGAAATGCGGGGCCGACCTGCCCGAGATGCGGTCAGAGCGATGAAACCGTTCTGCACGCACTCGTGCAGTGTCCAACCATTTCGGAGCTGTGGGCTTATGTCGAACGACTGCTGTCGCGTGTGGGACGAGTCGGTTTATCAACCGAGTCTATCGTCAATATCGTCACGCCTCCTTCCTTTAAACGGGAAGGAAGAGCTGTATTTATCGTACTTGTGGCTATGGCCAAATGCATCTGGTGGACGCGTCTGAAAGGATTAGAGACAAATACTTTCCTCTCTGGTCAATCTCTCATCAACTTTTTCAAGTATCACTTGAAAAGGAAGGTGAGAGTAGAGAGGCAAGTGTTGTCTAGCAAATGTTTCGCAAAAAGATGGATACATGTAGCAAGAATGGCACGTATAAATGACGAAGCCACCTTGACCATGATTCTATAAAACGTTTTAAAATTTTGTAAACAGAGAGTTACTCACGTTTCTTGCTTAAATAAAAGAAATTTTATTTAACAAACTGTAACGCTAAAGACCGAGGTTACCGTGGTCTTTTCGTAGGTTTTTCTTTCCACGGATAACCTCCCCATTTATTGGGAATTTTTTGTATTATTTCGTATTTTTTGTAAATACCCCAAACGCTTTGCGATGTTTTTTTTTTTTTTTCATCGTTGTCCCCACTTTTTTTTTTTTTTTTTTTCTGCTTTGTTTTCGACCCCCTCGAAAAGAAAAACTCTACATTTGTATTTTGTCCCCTCTGTGTTGAGCCCTGTGTGGCTAATAAAGAAACCTATCTATCTATCTATCTATATTTGTATGTATATATGCGTGTGTCTGTATGTATATGTGGCTGTATGTGTATGTATGCGCATAAGTATGTGTATTGTATGTATATACAAAATAATGTGAGTGTACATATTTCTATGTCTGTGTTGTTAGTCTATTTACGCCTGTAATATGTAAATCTATGTCTGCCTGTATTATATCCGTTAAATATCCAAGTATATTGTCTCCCCTACATTACAACACATTTCTCCTGCTCTCTTTTTTGGTTCTTTTTTCCTTTCTTTGAAAGCATACTCAATAATAATATAAACAACTATTTCGACACGCACTAAAAACCCTTTTATACTAATCGCTCTAGATTTGATTATATAAATTTATAACGCAAGTAATCCCCTTTAATTCGACCTTATTACTTGTATAGTATTTATTTCCAAATTTTCTTATAAATATATCAATACTGTGACTAGATAATTAATTATGACATATAGCACTTATGTTTGTCTATGAATATTAGCTCTACAA
>NC_142940.1:64039384-64156884 GCF_046866305.1 Octopus bimaculoides
GGTTGAGCAATTCAGCAGAGACATTTGTTGGCTCTGTATAAAACATGAGAGTGGTGTGAGAAGATGGATAAGGGTCATTTTCAAATAAACCTTACTTCCATGGACAGGGACAGCTTGGAGGCAGGGCTCAGCATGACCACAGTTTTAGTAGTATAAAAGAATCTCTCTGCCCATCTCTACCCCCCTCTCTCTCTCTTTCAGTATACACACATATATATATATATATATATATATATTCTGATGGCAATTCCTGCAATGACACTGGTGTGAAGCTGTACTAGCCCTTACCTTACCCATTCCCTTTGGACATCAGTGGTGTGGAGCTATATGACCTGGGCCAGTAAGAATATTCATTGCCCTCCTTATACCCATTTCAAGCACTGTCGACAGGATACAGATGCCTAACCCTTTCATTATATCTCCTCTTATTCTCAAGATAATGCTCTCTCCTTAATCTTCATTAACATTTTTTTCTTTTTTGTTCTCTCTTATTAATTAAGAGAACATTTTAAATAACTGAATTCAACTAGAATTTATTTTATCATATTAAGATTTTTGGTGTCATTAAAAAATGAAAGGTTGTTAAATTTATTAACTGATTACTGACCCAAAAAGACAAATGCCATGATATGAGAAAACTCAGTTGTATTGAACTCACTCCACAACTCAGTTTCAAATCCACTGTGATGCTGTTTTCATTTCATTTCATTTCACAATTCTAATGTCTAATGTTGTTGGGAAAAGTAGGAATGTTTATAACATCCCTTTTACACCTTCATCCCTTGTAAATCTGTGGTCTTGTGCCTATGCAAGAAACTGATTAAATTTCAAAAAACCAAAAATACTCTCTGTCCTGTTTCCTACAAAACCAGAAAACAACATTGGTTTCATCAGAAATTTTTTCTCTATTGTATTAGTGTTTATGTATTTCTGAGTGTGTGCATGTATATATATATATATATATATGTGTGTGTGTTATACACACCAGTAACTATGCATACAAATATAAATACCTCCTTGTAAAATATATATATATATATATATATATATATATATATATAAAGCATTTCTTATTCTGTGATTCCTCTCACTTTTCTCCATGTAATATTTAACTTTTTTTTAAAAAAAGGAAAAAAACAAACCTTTTTCTTTTCATTGTGATACTAGAAATACCAAGAATGGCATGAGAACTCAATCCAGTTTTGTTAATAGCATTATTGCACACAACTTAAACCATATTTATTTTGTTGAGTGAGATTAACCGCAGCATATGTGTGCATGCGAATGATGATTGATGTAAAATGTTTCCCCATTAAAATCTGCAGTTTTGAAAATACCTCTTTTCATTGTCTTAGATGTTGGTTCAAATCCTAGTAGAAACATAAAAATATTTTGTCTTTCTCTATTTTTGATTTGAAAATATAAATTCCAGTAATATATCAAGGTTTGATTCAAGCAGCTGTTCCTACTTTTAAAGATGGGTAGGATGAGGAGGGGGACCAGTATAAAATATTTCTTCCTTGGAGGAATTATTTAGAAAAATTTGTTTTGTCTTTCTTACATCCTGATTCCTATATATCCCTGACACTTTCTTATATTTCCTGGATCAATAAAATAAACACCAGCATGCACACACACACACACATACATGTGTATATGCACATATACATCTGCTTACATATATATGTGTGCATATATATATATATATATAATCATTTAAGAATCCATGTCGAAAAAGATAGGCACCTATATATTTGTCAATAGAGTGGGTATATCAATCAAAATATACAGAATTATAGATCCATTTCAGCCGATCTTGCCAATAACTTTGACACTGAGTATTAGATGACTGGATGTTAGATTACCACACTGTTAAGGTACACTCTGAAGAGCATGTGATGTTACTTAATGTGCTGTTATCTAATACCCAGTGTAAAACCAATCGGGACGATTGGTTGAAATGGATTTATAATATTGTATACTTTGACATTGGTATATATATGTATATACCAATTGGTATGTATATATATGTGTGTGTGTATGTATATGCTGGTTGTAAAATAAACATTTCAGAACTGTAATAGATTGATTTGCTATGACAAAGAGTTAAAGTTTCTAGCCTATCAAATTGTATCTTTTAGTTAGAAGGTATTGCTTGAAACCTAAAGAATTTCACTCTTCCATACAGCAAACCCATTAATTCCACTTTGGAACATTTTTTTTTTTTTTTTTTTTGTTAATTACTGACGTCAGCCACTGTTAATTTCCTTAGATCCTGCTCTTTAATTTATTGTACACATTACGGTTGAGTCAATCAGTTACAGCCAGCCTAGCCAAAAAAAAAAAAAAAAAGCTTTTTGGTCATTTCACTGGAATTCAGTTTAAAATATTTCATTAATATTTTACGTATAGCAAGGGTGATTGATCAACAGAATTGATACAATATTGGGACAAAAATGCCTTGCAGTATTTAGTTGTGTTTCATAATGTTTTGATTTTGTATCCTGCCAAGGTGGACTTTGCCATCTTTTGTCCATTTGGTAATAAAATACCAGTCATGTACTGGGAGAGGTGAGGATATAATAGATATTCACCCCACCCTCTAAAATGTGTGGCCTTTTGTATGCCTGTCTTAGACTACAATATTAACCCAAAGTCAGCCTTGGTTTCATGTATCTATTGGTTGTTTTAGTCCTTAAATGGTTAACAAAGGATATTATATTCAGTGCTAAAACAATCATCTGACAGAATAATCATTTGTTTCCTTTTAATGAGTAAGAGGTGAGATTTATATTGCTGTCCACTCTCAAAATATGCCTGTAATTAACCCATATTTCAATTTTTTTTCACCAGATTTTCACATTAACACAAATTTTCCCTCCATGTTGGTTGCTACAACGATGTAACCGATATATATATTATACATGTAATATAATATATATATATATATATATATACACATACACACATACATATATGTGGATGTGTCTATATATATATGTGTGTGTATATGTATGTATGTATGTGTGTGTGTGTATATATATATATATGTGTGTGTGTGTGTATATCAAGAAAATTTTTGTCATTTTATTTTTTACTAACATTATGGGTTGTATGTTTTTGCTTGCTTTCACTTTAGTTTAACCAGATGTGGTTATTAGAGATTGATTATATCTCTCTCTCCATCTCCCTCTCGCACACACACACACACACACACACACACACACACACACTCCAAATGCTCTTCTATGTCACCAAAATATTTTTCTTGATTTTTTTAAAATTTTTTTTTTTACGGTTTTATTTCTCTTTCCAAATACTTTTTATCATTATAATGAACTTATCGAACAATTAGTTTTTTGCTAGTCATTTTCTGATATATATATATATATATATATATATATATATATATATATTAAACCAAATTTTCTGTTCCCTATTTGGAGGAATGCATGAAAATAAATTTCAAAAGATATCAAAATTCCACTGCCGTAGTCTTTGTAAAGCACCAAAGTTTTGACCTTCTTCACAATGTTCTGTGTTAAATTTATCAGAGATAAACTTGCAACAAATGAAATATGTTGCAGTTTCAATTCCCAGATAGTGTGCCTGTCACTAATATCCCAATAATATAACTGGTATCAACTTGTACAATCTCATCTCTCATTTCTACTGTCTTGTTCATGCCTATGTAACAAATTTTTTGATGAGCAATGTTGGCTGAAGCCTCAGTACACATCAGCCCGACCCTTCAATCTAGGTTCAGTTCCTACTTTCAGCCACTATTTATAATGCACCTCACAAAAACAACAAACAAAAGAGTCATGCATGGATTCTATTTAGTCTCATTTCCATCTGTGTTCTTTCTGAATTTATGAGTCTTGAACCTGTTTTGTAAAGCCTTCTTCCAGGCTTGTAGCAAGTAATTGTACGATAAAAGGAATTCTTCTTCTCTCAAACTGTGTCAGTAAACCTGGTTTCAATCCCTGAGCAGAAGTGTTTCCCTCCAAATAATCCTTGAAATGTGAGCAGTTGGGTCCTTGTTATTTATGCCTTTTTTCTTAAGATTTTGTAGTCGTGTTAGAAAAATATTTTAGGCACTTAGCAAGAATAAACTGAAAGTTTAATCCAATTTTTTTTGTTAATCCTCTAACCACATTATTTCTTTTCCCTACATTATATATATATATCTATCTATATATATATATCGTAAAAACATAAATCTGATAAAGAAACACTAAGTTATAGAGCAGTGTATATTAAAGGTTAGATAAGGCGGTTTATGGGATTACCTTAGGTTCCACATCCATAAAGGGCCTGGCTTTATGTTTGGGATCTAATGATACGCCATAAAGCCAGACCCTTTATGGACATGGAACCTAAGGTAATCCCATAAACCGCCTTATCTAACTTTAATGTACACACACACACACACAGACACACATCATCGTCATTTTAGAGCATCTGTTTCCCATGCTGGCATGGGTTGAACGGTTCAAAAGTATCTGGCAAGTCAGACTGCACCAATCTCTGCTGTCTGTTTTGGCCTGGTCCCTTTGGCTGGATGCCCTTCCTTAGCATCAACCACTCTTTCTATGAATATCACAAACACACACTTTCTCTTATAGACAAATGAAAGAAAAGTTACCAGGAGTATCTTTGTAACTTTTCTAGTTTTCTTTCATTTATCTTTTTTTTTTTATCCTTCTCTCTCACTTTGCACATTCTTTTACTCTCTCCTCTTCTCTCTCTTACTCTCCCACTACTTTTCCATTCTCTACTTCTATCTCCTTGTCTCTTCCCCTCTCACTTACAGAACCCTACCTAACAAACAAAGCATTCTGTATCTTTTTTATCTGCTTTTTATGTCTTGGTATGAATAAATGACTGCATTAACCCTTTTCTGCCCTTCTCTGCTCTTTGTAGAAAGGTGTGATTTCTATATTCATTGTTTGTACTTCCAGCTTTAACTCCGATAGTTTCGTTAATTTTCAAATAATGTAGAAAATGCTATGAAGAATTCAAATACTTGCTAAGCAATTTCCCAATCTCCCCCAAAGATGCTTAAAACAACAGAATGCATTTACAAGTGTTTTACAATGTTTAACTTTTGTCCTTCCCTACATCCTCTGTTCAAATCTTTCCAGGGTTGACATTTACTTTTAGCACCTCCCAGGTCAGCAAAGTAAGCACCTTTTATGTATATCATGGTCAAGTTTATTGACTACACTGCTCGCATTAGAAACTACTGGTATTGTTGCCCTATATTTTGTTTCTTACCAAGGTTCCATTCCACGTTTCAAAACAAACCCCACCAAGACCATCTTTGCCTTTTGTCCTTCTGGAGTCAATAAAGTATAAAACCAGTAAATAACTATTACTGTTGATTTTTATTGCACATTTTTACGGCTCAACTAAGTGCCACCCTGTGTACCTTATGCAAAGCTTTCTCTTCTATTCTGTTGAAATAATGATTCTACTTCATGTGTGCAATGTCTTATAATACAGGAATTAACCTAATGCTTGCTGTGTATGATTGTTTATCTAATACCTGCTGGTTTATCAGTTGATAACCTCACACTTGCTGCTTATGTCATCATTTACTTTTGTTAACCTAACTTTTGCTGCTTATAGCTATTAATTTAACACTTGCTGTATATGGGTGTTAATACTGCCATTTATGGCTGTTAACTTAACAATTACTGTATAGAATTGTTTACCTAATGCCCATTTTTATGGCTATTAACACCTACTGTATATGGTTGTTAACACCTGTTGTTTATAGCTGTCAGTCTAACAACTGCTGTTTATAGTTGCTAACTTAATACCTACTGTTTATGGCTGTTAAACTAACACCTGTTTCTAACATCATTAACATTATGCCTGTTGTTTTTAGACGATAACTGAATGTCTTCTTTTTGCTTTTTCCTTGATAACTCCACACTTTCAGTTTATAGCTGTTAACAACTGCTGCTTTTTGATATTCTTCTTCTTTTGGCTGTTACCAAAAATAGCATCTGCAAATTTTCAAAATATAAGAATCTGCTGCCACCTCTTTCTAACATCTTTTTCTTTCTATATTTAAGAGATGAGGAATTATGTACATTATTTACATTTGATGGATATTTGTCATCATCTTGTTCGTTGTTAACACAACATTTCAGCTGTCTCAGGGAAATTTTAAACCTCGGTTCTCATTGGCGTAGTGGTTAAGAGCATGGGCTACTAACCCCAAGATTCTGAATTCAATTCCAGGCAGTGACCTGAATAATAATAATAATAATAATAATGACATCGAAAAATACCTTAGGAATGAGAACCCAGGTTCGAAATTCCCCCAAGAAACCTGATGAAGGCTGGAGAGTATATCAGCCAAAACGTTGTGTTAACAACAAACAAGATGAGGACAAATATCCGTCAAATGTAAATAATGTATCTTTTTCTTTTATGAAACTCTATCGTGTTCTATTTTTTTTTTTTGCTTTCCTTCAGCATTTCACAATCTTCAAATATTTACACACCAAAATTGTCCATTGTCACTTTGCTCACCAAGCTGCAAAATTCCATTGTAGCTTATGCAAATTATTATTATTATTATCATTATTATCATTATTATTAAGGATATGTGCTGGCAGAATCGTTGTACACTGGATAAAAAGCCTAGCAGCATTTCAATTGTCTTTATGTTCTGGGTTCAAATCCCACTGAGGTCAGCTTTGCCTTTCATCCTTTTGAGGTTGATAAAATAAGTACCAATCAAGTACTGGGATCAATGATATTGACTTACCCCTTACCCTAAAATTGCTGGCCTTGTGCCAAAATTTGAAACCATTATTATTGTTATTATTCTTAAGGCGGTGAGCTGGCAGAATTGTTAAGACGCCAGGCAAAATGCATTGTGACATTTCATCTGACTTTATGTGCAGAGTTCAAGTTCTGCCCAGTTTGACTTGGCTTTTCATTCTTTCGCAATCAATGAGGCAAGTACCAGTTACATACTGGGGTTGATGTAATTGACCAGCCCCTTC
The DNA here is from genome assembly GCF_046866305.1 of Octopus bimaculoides. Lineage (NCBI taxonomy): Eukaryota > Metazoa > Mollusca > Cephalopoda > Octopoda > Octopodidae > Octopus > Octopus bimaculoides. The sequence goes on from NC_142940.1 coordinate 64,046,413, forward strand.
CCCCAAAATTTCAGGCCCTGTGCCTGTAGCTGAAAGGTTTGTTATTATTAATATTAAGCAAGCTGGCAGAATCGTTAGCAGGCTGGACAAAATGCTTAGCGGTATTTCGCCCGTTGCTACGTTCTGAGTTCAAATTCCACCGAGGTCGACTTTACCTTTCATCCTTTCCGGATTGATAAATTAAGCACCAACGAAACACTGGGGGTTGATGTTATCAACTATTCCCCTTCCCACATATTTCAGGCCTTGTGCCTATAGTAGAAAAGATTACTACTACTACTACTACTACTACCATTGTTAGTAGTGCCATTATGCTGAGGGCTGAGTCTTTCTAGATTCAACTGTGCCACATTCACGTCAGCAATATTTGCCAAATTCCTCTGTTGGCCTTCCCTGAACCTATTAATACATAAAGTTTCATTTTATAATTAATTAAACCAATAGATACTTCGTATTGTATAAATTTGTCAACTGTCTTGTATTTGGGGAGGAGTGGGGCACTTTGTATTAATGGGTCATTTTCAGTTAGGTCTTTTCTTTTTTTCTTTTGCTAGAATTAGATGTTACAATCAAGAGTTTTCAACAGATTCTTCATACTTAAAACACAAAACCAAAAACCTGCAAATATTCACTAAAAAAAAAAAAAAAAAAAAAAATGAACAAAAACAAGCAGAACATCTCCAAAGAACATTACTGGATATTTGTAATATTTAAAATATAAAATAATTTCAAAGATGGTGGTCTCTTTTTTCCTTTTATTTATGATTTATTTACCAATATTATTATTATTATTATTATTATTATTATTATTATTATTATTATTATTTTTGTTCTTATGTTATACTTTGGAATAAAATTTCAATTTTTTTAATTCACAGTAAAATTTATTTATTTTATTTTTTTCCTTCTGTTTTCCTTATATTTATCTCTGTAATGTTGAAATGTCTTTCACTTGGATTTTTTTTTTTTATATAGTTTCTGAGAATTTTTCAATAATTTTTATTTAATAAATTTAAGTTTACTACTTTTCCTTATAAATGGCAAAAACTGTACATAGTCACTCAAATCAGGTAGAAATAGCAGCCAAATCTCTCTCAGACTACACTCCATAGTCTTTATAAAACAGAAAATAACAAACATTGGATAAAGTAATTTTTGATAAATTATGGCTAAGAATGGATGGTCATGGTTGGAGCACCTTTCTTCAGAGGTTTGTTCAGTTGGGTCTGATCTGGAACTAAACAATTATGATCACAATGGATACTCGTTTATAAAAGACATGCACATATGAATACATACCCATGCATGTACACACATACAACTGTGGTGGTGCCGTGTAAAAAGCACCCAATACACTCTGTAGAGTGGTTGGTATAAGGAAGAAGGGAATCCAGCCATAGAAACCCGTGCCAAAGCACAATGCAGACCTGCAGGATCCTGTGAAACCACCCGATCCATGCCAGCATGGAACATGGATGTTAAATGATGATGATGATGGTAGTTGCGTAACACAGTAGCTCACATATACACACACACATATCCATGCTGATACATACTGATACGTATCGTGCAAGCTCATACATCTCTCTCTCTCTCTCCCTTGTTTACTGACCTACGGGCACATGCTAAAAAAATTATCCAATAAACAGGGGCCATTCTCTCCACTCTCTTCTATCTTGCAGTAAATTTATGAAATAACAGCACCTACTACTCTGTTATTGTTCCCAAAATGGAACAATAACAATGTGGGATTTTTTGTTGTTTTATATTTTATTTTTGTTTACATTGTCACAAGACCACATATATTGGGGCTGGGTGCGGTCAGTTTACTTAACCCTGCCATATATTACATTCTTATTATTTCATCCGTCTAGAAAGATAAACAGCAAAGTCAACATTGGTAAGGTTTGAACTTGTAACTGAGAGGGATGCAGGATACAGGTCACAATGCATTTTATCCACCACTATTTCAGACATTCCACTGCCTAAAAAATAATAATAATAATAATAATAACAGTATGTAATTTTTACTTATAATTAAGATAAGATAAACCTATCCCTTTTGTCTTCTTCACCTCGTTATCATCGTCATTGTTATTATTGCAATCATTATCCAAACTTAGGAAAAATTAATGAAACACATGCAATTTAGATTATTTTGCTAATTATACCAAGATTATAAGAGGAGAACTGTCTTTCACATTCTTTTGAAATTTGACATTTTTTTTAATAATTTGTTGAGAAACACAGTTTTAAAGAACGAAATTGTAATGTTTTTTAAAGAAAATTAATTCAATATTTTACGTTTCATCTCCAATTGTCATCAAGTAGATTGATTTCATTTCGATCATCAGGTATCTTATTTCTGGATGTGCACTGGCGGACTACTTCCATTTCCAATTGTCATCAGGTGTCTTATTCCGAGATGTAGGTGAAATGGCAAATTTGGTTGGGCAAAATATCTTTGTACTGTTTGGCTAAGTTACTCTATATTCTAAAGTGAAATTCCTGCCAACTCAACTTTTCCGATTCTTCCTCTTAAAATTCAAAATAAATTGAATACCAAACAAAGTATCGTAGTTGATATAATTGACTAAAGCTTGGAAGGCAGTACTCCAGCATGGACACAATCCTTTGACTGAAACCAGTAAAAGAATGAAAGAAAGTACCAGCTTAGAATCAAACTAGAAACCATTATTTCTGAACTAAGAGTAATAAAATTCTTAACTTTGTGGTCAATGATGCATAAAACATTTTTAAATCTTGTATTTTAATCAATGATTTAAGTATTTAACAAAAATTATAATCTTCCTAACACTACAGATACATTGATACTCTTAATAATGCTTTCTTGTGGTTGATATAACCAAAACAATAAAGTGCTTTGGATACACTGAATAGATTTTCCACTGAAGCTTGTCGTTCTTTGTTCCGAGTTTAGATTTCAATGGACTTTGACTTTCGACCCCAATAATACCACCACATCTAAGATCAATAGAACAAATACCAGTAATATATTGACCCTTCTCTGCAAAAGGTTTATGTGTGAGGAACTGATATTTAGTTTTGACTTTGTAGCAAGTGCCATAATGTAAATAGGTAATTAAGCTCTTTAGCCGCTAAGACAAGGATGTGATTTCAATTCCTAGTCAAGACCATTTCATTCCATTTTCTGCTGCTGATGTACTCAAGAAAGGTTTGAGCATCCCAGTATCCTAACGACTCTGCCCCCTAACAACATGGGGTCTTTTATGGATCCTCATCAGTAAGATCAATATCTTTTATCATTAATTTCAGTTCTGAGTTCATTTACTACTGAGGGCACTAACTCTGCCACTTCCTCTTGGGTCACTGCAATAAATATCTGTTACATACTATAGTTACTTCAGTCATCTATACTCTGTTGTCCTCACAAAATTATTTCCTGTATCTGTCTACAGGAATAAATCAATGGCTTCCTTTTTATAAGGAATTCTTAAATATCTTTGAGCTCAAAGCCAAGATCAGATAAAGCCACAGAAATGGTATGTTCTTATATATTTCTTAAGTTCTGATATTTTGCAAAATAAGTGAAGAAAATTTTAACCAATTTGGCTTGCTGCCACTACAACATCCAGCACAGATTTTAAGACAAATCCTTCTGGTATTTCTATGCAAAACACAACAGAACTCACACATAAAGGTGTTGTTGTATAAAATGTCTTTAACTCTTTGAACCTGCAAGTACACTTTAGTTGGCCTGGCTTCCTTTGGTTATACCCTGTGAAGATACATGGTTTTATGTTTATGGCTGAAAATAAAAATGTTTCTGCCAATTAGCAAACATCAAACCATGTGTCTGCCTGCTTTTGCATTTTCCAGGGGTATAGAAATCAGGACTGTTAAACCATCCTCACTGGTTCAAAAGGTTAATAAAATATCTGAATCTCAGTTGAGCCAAGAAAGTTTGTCCATTGTAGACCCTTTGGCCACTCTAATCATTGCCTAAAAGTTTTACAATGATTTTCGAAAATGTTTGAGTGATAAGTTGAAATGGTTTCGTAAATAAGGTATTGGACTGGCAAGTGTTGAGTACTGAGTTCAAACCAACTGCAGATACACTGTTCTTTGTCTTTGGGTAAGAAACTTTATTCTGCTGTATTGGTCCAATTAACTATTAGGAATAGGTACCAGGTCTTCTAGGATTATTCATTATGATGCAATAATGTGCTGCCCTGTCCTACGAGAGGTTTGTCTTTCATATGTTTAATGTTACAGAATTAAGTATGAAACAATGTGGTTAAAGAAAGATTAACTGGAATTGTATTAGTTGTGTAGGAATAAAAGGAAAAAAAAAAAAGAAACTGTGATGTCCGTTACAAGAATATTTAAAGCCTAAATTTGGAGAGAAGCAAACCAGTATTTAAGAATGCATTTTTGTTTGTATTTTTTTTTTTTTTTTTTGTTTTTTTTTTTTTACACAATCTACGCAGAATGTTTTAAAGGATTTTCAATTTGTGAAAAGGGGAACACAAATTCTGTCTCTTTTGCTGACTTAGATTTTCTCTACAAAGAGAATGCAGTGACTTGCAGCCCATAAAACAAACAGATTAGTAGAATTTAATGGAATTAAAATAATCTCTCATTATGTCTAATCAGAGTAGAAGAAACTAAACTATTCCACAATACTAGACTATGATGCACCAGTATGGTCATAACCATGTTGTGGAATTTGACTAAAAGAACTTGGAAAATTGGTCTGTTGTAGATTTTTTTTCAAAACCTTATTCCACTTTGTATGGCTACAGATCAAACTAGAACCAACTAACCGTTCCACAAACTTGGTAACAAACAGGGTGGCCATAGCCATATGGTAGGAACTGACTAAAGTGTCAGAGAACTTCATCTCTCGCTGATTTTCAAAATTCATTGTACTTTGATAAGCTTAGGAAGGAGCTTTACCATTATATTTCCATAATCTTTAACTTGCATCAGCAATCTCTTGACAATCATGTTGGTTTTTTGGGGGATTGGTAGAATTAGTAGAACATAAGAGGAAATACCTTTGGGTATTTGCTTACCAACCTTTACATTCTGCTTAGCTTTGCTTTTTCTTCCTTCTGGGGTCGATGTAGTGGTAGGTGTGTGTGTGTATGTGGGGGGGGGGTATATAGTGACTAAACCCTTGAAGGTAGTGCCTCAGCATGTTTGTAGTAGTCCAGTAATTGAACTAAAAAATGAAAAAAAAAAAAAAAAAATGCATGATCAATTAATTTCATGAATTTTTCCAGAAAGCGAGACATGAAAAATCTAAAGTAAAGAATATCAAGTGACTGGGTTCTGTTAAATGTTTGTCTGATGTGGAGTCTTTTACATACTTTATATTTCTATAAGTCTAACTTCAAAGAACTAAATTAGAAAATTTATTTTACAATATTTTCCAAATGAAAATGTAGTTTATATCTTTCTTTTTTGATATCTTCATGAATGTCTGGGATTTAAAGAATGGTAATATCTATAATCTCAAACATTTCTCCCAGTAACTGATGTTAACTTCTATGAGACAAATTCTATTGAAGTTGTCTCTTTATCAAAGAAAATGGAACCATTTTTTACGAGGTACAAAAAGAACAAGTGTTATTTATTTAAAATTCTGTTAAAAAAAATTTTAAATGAAGAAAACAAACTTCTAAATCTCAACACACGAAGAAAAATATGGATATATTCTTAAAGAGATTATCCTTTTTGTATTTATTGCACAAAAAATGTTAAGCTGGTGGATCATTGTGATCCCTTTGTGAGGGTCAATATATGAATTCTGTAAAGGACAATCTCTTTGAATATATTCTTTCTAATGACACCCCTAATACTAATCTAAAGATATGTCATACCTTGTGATCTTCCTTTTCTTTCTTGATAGTACACTCTATAATGAAATGTTAAAAAGTTTCATTGCACTTCTACAACCTGGTATTTGTGTCAGTGACAAAGCATTTTGGCACTTCATAATAGACAGTACTATTAAGAAATAAATGAAAAGCAAATATAACAGTTTTATTTTTTTGTGTGTTCTTAAATGGCTAAAATGACTCCTCCATGATATAAAGATTTCAGTTTCAACCCATGGTCTCAGATCAAGTCACTTGCCAAATAAGTACAACTTTAAAAAAAATTATAATTTGTAATCTTCACAAACTTTATTGCATTTCTTTTTGCTATTTTCTTCATCTTCATGCTAAGATAATGATGAAAGAACATATATATTCTTTGTTTAGCAGAGAATCAACTTTGGTTAAGAATAATAATTTTTATTTTATATTCCTTTCATTAAAGCATCGTTAAATTAGAACTTTATTTGTCCAAAATCTATGATTGCTTTTCTAGTGAGTTTTGTTGTTCAAAAAGCAGATATTTGTCTGTAACATTTATCTTTATTTATTTTTCTTCATAGATTGCATCAATCTGCATATTTTCTTGCATTTTCACATTGTTTAATTATTTTTAATGTTTCCCATACTACCTTATCAAAGGAGACCAAATTACATATAAATTATGTTAAACTGTGCTCTCTCCCACCCCCTACCCCACAGTAATTGAAAGTTTTTAACAGGACTGACCCTGAATTATTGTTTTATCAGCTCATTATCACATACTTATGTTATCGGTCATTTTGGTGGCAACTGTGGGGTTTCAGTAGAAAAATAACTTTTGTTTATTTACAATTATTTTTTCTTTTTTTTAAAGTTTTCCCTACCGATGATCTCAAATGGAAAGTAATTATTATTATTGCCAATTAAATTATAATCAATAGAAATTAATTGGGTGTAAATAAATTATTTCTCAATTCTAAAATTTTTTTCTGACAGTTGGACTTTATCTCTTCTTAAACTGAACAATGTTATTCTAACTTATAAGCACAGTATTTTGGTTTCTCCCAATCTTGACATTATCTTGATTCTATGTCAATTTACTGTCATCCCATTACTGTTCAATTCCGACAGATATGTTCTATTATTTTCTTTGCAAGTACTAAAAGTACATAAGCCAAAGATTATTATATATAAATATATGTAAATATATATACTATATACATATATATTTTTTCTTCCTCCTTATGATATTTCCTAATACTGTTGAAATTTACCATTCTTGTTAACAAATATTTTTTAAACTTCCACAAATAGTTCTTTATACACTGATTGGAGAGAATATTTTTTTCTTTTTGTTTTTTGTTCTTGTAAAGTTAATCCAATTTATTTCATTGGTTCCACAAAAAGTTTGACAATTCTTGAAATTGTTTCATTAGAATCTCACTGAGTCATAGAATTTTTCTTAATTCATGTTTTGCTCTATTTTTCTTCTTTTAAGAATCATTGTTAATTCTGTGGAATTATATTTTCTATTAATTCTGAAATTACTGTTCTCTTAGTTTATTTATTTATTTGTGACTGGAAGCTGTCGTCTTTCAAATTTGCTATTCTTTTAATAAAGTTTAATTTAGTGCAAATTTCATTTGTCTTTTCATTTTGTCATCGTTGTCATCGTCATCATTTAACGTCTGTTTTCCAAGCTGACATGGGTTGGATGGCTTGACAGGAAGAGTAACAAGTTTAGGGGTCACACCAGGTTCCACAGTCTGTTTTGGTTTGATTTCTATGGCTGGATTCCCTTCCTAATGCCAACCACTCTACAGAGTGTAACTGGGTGCTCTTTATGTGGCACCATCACTAGTGCTTTTGCATGGCACCAGCACCCACACTAACACTTTTTATGTGACACCTTGGTTTTAGGATCTTAATTCTGTTATGGTGGATGGGTCTTCTTGAGTACAGCGTCCCCTTCATAAGGCTCAGCTTTTTGGGATCAGCCTTCAATACTGTGTCCCATGTTTTCCTTAATCTCCCTCTTCCACAACTTACCTCCACTCTAAGTGATTGTCATGCAACTGCCATCAGCCATCCACATCACATGACCAAACCAGTGCTTCACACCAGCGCTCTGTCACACGAACACTGCACATCCAGCAGAGCTTATCAGCTTCTTTCCATGCCAGCCTCTGCATGTTCTTCGCGTTCAGAGCCCACGCCTCACCACCATTCATAATTTGCATGTTCTTCGCGTTCAGAGCCCACGTCTCACCACCATTCATAATTTGCATGTTCTTCGCGTTCAGAGCCCACGTCTCACCACCATTCATAATTTGCATGTTCTTCGCGTTCAGAGCCCACGTCTCACCACCATTCATAATTTGCATGTTCTTCGCGTTCAGAGCCCACGTCTCACCACCATTCATAATTTGCATGTTCTTCGCGTTTAGAGCCCACGTCTCACCACCATTCATAATTTGCATGTTCTTCGCGTTCAGAGCCCACGTCTCACCACCATTCATAATTTGCATGTTCTTCGCGTTCAGAGCCCACGTCTCACCACCATTCATAATTTGCATGTTCTTCGCGTTCAGAGCCCACGTCTCACCACCATTCATAATTTGCATGTTCTTCGCGTTCAGAGCCCACGTCTCACCACCATTCATAATTTGCATGTTCTTCGCGTTCAGAGCCCACGTCTCACCACCATTCATAATTTGCATGTTCTTCGCGTTCAGAGCCCACGTCTCACCACCATTCATAATTTGCATGTTCTTCGCGTTCAGAGCCCACGTCTCACCACCATTCATAATTTGCATGTTCTTCGCGTTCAGAGCCCACGTCTCACCACCATTCATAATTTGCATGTTCTTCGCGTTCAGAGCCCACGTCTCACCACCATTCATAATTTGCATGTTCTTCGCGTTCAGAGCCCACGTCTCACCACCATTCATAATTTGCATGTTCTTCGCGTTCAGAGCCCACGTCTCACCACCATTCATAATTTGCATGTTCTTCGCGTTCAGAGCCCACGTCTCACCACCATTCATAATTTGCATGTTCTTCGCGTTCAGAGCCCACGTCTCACCACCATTCATAATTTGCATGTTCTTCGCGTTCAGAGCCCACGTCTCACCACCATTCATAATTTGCATGTTCTTCGCGTTCAGAGCCCACGTCTCACCACCATTCATAATTTGCATGTTCTTCGCGTTCAGAGCCCACGTCTCACCACCATTCATAATTTGCATGTTCTTCGCGTTTAGAGCCCACGTCTCACCACCATTCATAATTTGCATGTTCTTCGCGTTCAGAGCCCACGTCTCACCACCATTCATAATTTGCATGTTCTTCGCGTTCAGAGCCCACGTCTCACCACCATTCATAATTTGCATGTTCTTCGCGTTCAGAGCCCACGTCTCACCACCATTCATAATTTGCATGTTCTTCGCGTTCAGAGCCCACGTCTCACCACCATTCATAATTTGCATGTTCTTCGCGTTCAGAGCCCACGTCTCACCACCATTCATAATTTGCATGTTCTTCGCGTTCAGAGCCCACGTCTCACCACCATTCATAATTTGCATGTTCTTCGCGTTCAGAGCCCACGTCTCACCACCATTCATAATTTGCATGTTCTTCGCGTTCAGAGCCCACGTCTCACCACCATTCATAATTTGCATGTTCTTCGCGTTCAGAGCCCACGTCTCACCACCATTCATAATTTGCATGTTCTTCGCGTTCAGAGCCCACGTCTCACCACCATTCATAATTTGCATGTTCTTCGCGTTCAGAGCCCACGTCTCACCACCATTCATAATTTGCATGTTCTTCGCGTTCAGAGCCCACGTCTCACCACCATTCATAATTTGCATGTTCTTCGCGTTCAGAGCCCACGTCTCACCACCATTCATAATTTGCATGTTCTTCGCGTTCAGAGCCCACGTCTCACCACCATTCATAATTTGCATGTTCTTCGCGTTTAGAGCCCACGTCTCACCACCATTCATAATTTGCATGTTCTTCGCGTTCAGAGCCCACGTCTCACCACCATTCATAATTTGCATGTTCTTCGCGTTCAGAGCCCACGCCTCACCACCATTCATAATTTGCATGTTCTTCGCGTTCAGAGCCCACGCCTCACCACCATTCATAATTTGCATGTTCTTCGCGTTCAGAGCCCACGTCTCACCACCATTCATAATTTGCATGTTCTTCGCGTTTAGAGCCCACGTCTCACCACCATTCATAATTTGCATGTTGTTCGCGTTTAGAGCCCACGCCTCACCACCATTCATAATTTGTTTACAAAAATATTCATTCAATGGAAAACTTATCATCTGTAACATAATACAGACAAGGAAACAAACACACACAAACAATGGGCTTCTCTCAGTTTCCATTTACCAAATCTATTCATATGACTTTGGTCAGCCTAGGGTTATAGCAGATAACACTTCCCCAAGCTGTCATGCAATGAGACTGAACCTGAAACCATATGCTTAGCAATTGGATTTCTTAAACACATGGCCATGCCTGTGTGAATATCAGTGTCAGCTCCACACACAGGCAGGGTTGTGTGGTTAAGAGGTTTACTTCCTAACCTCATGGTTTCAGGTTCAATCCCTCTGTATGGCACTCTTGGCAAATTTCTTCCACAATAGCCCTAGGTTCACCAAAACTGTAAGAGAATTTTGGTAGATATAGGCATAGATGATCTTTTAATCCAAAGTTGGTACAAATCCAGTAAAGAGTCTACAAATTGTTCCCAAGCCTAATTAATTCCAAAAACAAAATGGAAAACAATAATCCTTTTGAAATCAAAATTAGCCTTTTTCTTTATGTAAATTTTAATTCTAAATTTCAAATTTAAATTTTTAGAGGTTTAATTTAGAGTTATTTGATATTGTGAGACAGAAGGAATTTTACATACAATTATTTTTCACTCATTTTGATTTATTTATTTATTTCAAAGGGAAACTACTCTGTTTTACTTGAAGGTAGCCATTTGTAAATAATGAATTTCTTTTTATTTTTGTTTGAAATCATCATATTATTAACTTTGAATCATGGTATTTATTACGTTTTAGTGGATAATATATTGCTTTTTAATTTTTGTAATCTTTTAATTAGCTAACTCTATCATTCTTAGTAGTTAGTAGATTTTTGTTTCATTAACTTTATGTGTAGTTTAGATGGTAATGGCAATTGTCGTTATCAAATCTTTATATATTGTGAATTGTTATTTTAATCAATGCTGGAGTTGGATTTATATATATATATATATCTTTCTGGTTTTGAATGATCTGACGTTCCTTCTTTCATAACTCAATTGTTTGTTCCTTTCTGGGCTATTAGAGGTCTTTATTTGGCGAATCTTGCAAGCATGAAGTGGATTCGATCCACCATAGCCAAATTTAAATTAACAGACCAACAGAACTTTTCTCATGGTGGAACAATGGTTTTTTCAGTGGCAGCACTTTTACATATTCCAGATGCCTTTAGCTAAACCGAAATAATGTCTTCCCCACTTGACCCTTCTAACCCCTTCTACTTCACCAAAAGCTAGAATAGAGATACCACAGCACCACCAACGAAGCCCATTGTTCTCAATGATATGTCTATCCTTCTGGATAGTTATAAAAGCAAGAACCCCCAAGCAAAAACCAGAGGTCACTTGGTGATAACTCAGTGAGTTGGCTCATGACAACTCAATCAGTCAGGAAACGGACTGTGAGCATCATGACCACAAGCAAGGCAGTTACTAAAGACAAGTCAGAGAAATTAAATTTACTGTCAGTAACTATGAGAGACCTTCCCATGACCCTACAACTTTCACTAGCTCTAATTCTGTTCTCTTACAACATCATTCTATCACTATCTGTGGATTACTACTAACATTTTGGGTACGCCAAACTATGCAAGGAAAATCTCTGTAGAAGACTTCCCAGTTTTAACGCAGAATTTCATATTGGCTCTTTCTTTCCTGTCCATGACAAAATTGTAGGCTACAGCATACACGTGATCACAAAAACATAAATTTCACAACTTGTGAAATAAACACAGCAATATCACTAAGCACACTGCCTCATGGAGGTCATTGTTAACTCTCACTGCACATACAACCATGTGCTGCCACCTGTTGGCATGCTTTTTGTTAACACCTCAAATTTATATACTCAAAAACTTAGTAAAATCATTGTCTTCAACACTTATAGGCTTGTCCTTTCAGGTGCCAGTGACACACAAAAGGCACCTGTGCCAGTGCTGTGCAAATGTCCTCATGCCAGTAAAAAGCACTCAGCACTCTCTGTTAAGTGGTTGGCATTAGGAAGGGCATCCAGCCTTAGAAACTGTGCCACAACAGACAGCTGGAGTCTGGAGAGCTCTCTGATGGCATTTTCTATTTTTTAATATTTCTTTTTTTTCCTCCATGTCAAACTGTCCAACCCATGCCAGCATGGAAAGCAGACATTAAACAATGATGATGATGATGATGATGGTGTATGTGTATATACATTCATAATATATGTACATATGTGTGTGTGTTTGTATGTATGTATGTGTGAGGAAAGCCTCTTCAAAAGGTAGAAAGAGTGAAGAGAACTGTTATTCTCTTCACCGTTGAGGACTGATGAAATGTTTAAAAGGAAATAAAACAGATTTTGAATACAAAGGTCAGCAGACAAAAAGGAAATTGAGAGAAAAGTTTAGAGAGAGAAAGAAAGAAAGAAAGAAAGAATGAGAAATTGAAATTGTTAATTGAATATAGGTCAGTATTTGCTCAATAAAACAAAAGTGACACTTTGGTATAATCTGAATAACAAGTTAAAGGAACTGATTTTAACTGTGTCTTTTTGTTATTCCTGTAAATGTGTCATTTGGAATTTATGTGAAAAAAATTTTAATTTTCTCAAAAAGAATGTGTGAGCAAATTTCTTGAAAAACAGTTGTTTGTATATTTGTCAGTCGGAAGAAAAACCAACCACAAGGTTGCTTTTATATCATTACAATGGAAATAGAAAAAGAGTAAATACACAGAAGAAATCGAATATTACAAACAAACTATAAAATTCCTACCAAAACATAGAAAGAAGTACATAGGCTACAATCCGCAGTACAACCAACAAGCAAAACCCTTTATAACAAAAAAAAAACAAAAAAAACTGCTTTTAACTGTTACAGAAACATTTTCCACCTGAGTAAAAATACAACAAACTACAAAATAAAAACATGAATTTTCCTTTCTCCCAGCAGATAGACTGCTGTAAAATGCGGATTTCAGTAAACGAAGTGGCACATGTGCCAAACTACTCTGTGAGGTACAGACCACCATGATCGGATGGTCTACCTTATGAGCTTTGTTTCTATAATACCATACTTGTTCACTCTTGTCTTTTTTTATCCATCTGACAACAGAACTGAAGCATCCCCAGCTGAGTTAACTGGGGAGGGGTGAGGCTGAGGAAGGAGGATGCAAACAAGAAGGACAGGATTAAGGAATTTCAAGCCAATAATTCTGCTTAACACAAATTCAAAAAATTTGGCAAAAGTGCTCTCCAAAAGGCTAGCACTTGTCTACAAAAATGAGTCAGAAGAGGAAAAACATCATGCAATCACTACAGTGTACCGGTCTCAGAAACCATTTCACTTCAAACACAAGGTCCTTCAGGAATACCCTCTCTCCATGCTGCCATATGTTTTGGTTTTGGAGCCATTACTGTGAAGGGTAGAGTCTTTCAAGGGCTACCCATTCAAAGAGGGTCACAGAAAAACCATATCAACATATGCAGACAGAAGTGGTCAACGCTGTACTGGTGGAATGCCAGGAGTGTACAGGAACTCACATCAGAGACAAGTCAGTGGACATCAGATGAAACAAGTCACTTAGCATCAGCCCTGGCAGGCAGTGGTGATTTCTATCACTGGACTGAGCACCTGGTGCTCAAGGTTTGGTTTAGACCAGACCTTCAAGTGGAATAAGGACCGGGAAAAGGTTACGAGAAGTCTGGCCAGTCACATTCAGAAATAGGCAAAAAGTCTTCCCTAGTATTGAGAATTTTGTAGTTATAGATATTTTTTTTACTTCTTTTTCTGTTGTTGCAAACCCTATTTTTGTTGTTGTTTTTATTGTCTTTAATGTCTTGAGTTCTTGTGGCCAATAAAAGAAGTTTTCATCATCATCACCATTATGGCAGTGAAATAGAAGTATGCAAAACACTGAACAAAATTCCTTTTCGTATTTAGTTATCTCACTTTTTTTTAACTATCTTTACCATTTAATTCTCTCCCTCTCTCTCTATCTGTATCTTTCTCTCTCTCTCTCCTCTCTTTATCTGTCTATCAATGTTTCTCTTTGCCTCTCTCTCTCTTTCTGTTTCTATTCTACTCTATCTATTTACCTACCTGTCTCTCTCTCTCTCTCTTTCTCTCTTTCCACCTGACCCCCCCCCTCCCCCCACACAAGACAAACAGTACGGTAATGCTTATGTGACAATATATTTCTTGCAGTAATCAGTAACTTTGCCATCCTTCTTCTATGTCGGTTTAACCTTATTGAGTAAAAGAAATGAAAATAAATATCAAATTGTCATCAGTGACAGGTTGGTTAATTACATAGATTACAACAAAAACAACAACAGCAACAACAAGGTTTTGCTGATATGAACAGAAGAGAGAAAAAAAAGAAGAGGAAGTGAGAGAGAGAGAGAAGTTAAGATAAAAAAGTAATTATCTTTTGAATTTTTAAACATTATCTCATTAATAAGAATTCATTGTGAAATATCAGTCATTAAAATAACTGTTATAAGAGAGAGTGCGAAATGGTATCTGGGATGGAGGCTTCAAGAATGGCTTCATAAACAAAACAAAACAGAGAAAGCAATTACATAAAGATAGTTAATCTTTTTTTCTCCAATTCCTTCCCCACCATCCTCTCACCCACTGACCCGACACCCTGCCTCTAGTTTGTATGTAAATCGCTTCGTAACTAATGTAGATTGTTTTTGCATGCTGTCCTATCTTCACAGATGAGCATCGAACGGAAGAATCAGGAGAGTAAACATGCATAATTATCAATATTATCATCATAATTAATATCATAAATTTATAATAACAATAATAATCCTAGAAGCACAAAGCCTCAAATTTGGGGGAAGGGATTAAGTCAATTACATCGACCCCAGTGCACAACTGGTACTTAATTTATCAACCCTGAAAGGATGAAAGACAAAGCCGATCCCAGTGGAATAATAATAATAATAAAAAAAGCGGCGAGCTGGCAGAAACGTTAGCACACCGGGTGAAATGCTTAGCGGAATTTCGTCTGCCGCTACATTCTGAGTTCAAATTCCGCTACAAACGTGAGGAGAAAATGGACTTATAATGACAATAGAACTGTAATGAAATTGCTAAAGAAATTGAAATTGGAACTCACATTGTCAACCTGCGGAAAAGTGCAATCCTATATTCTGCAAGAATCTTAAAGAAGATTCTTGAAATTTGAGGAGACTTGTCACCAAACATTAAAAAAAAAAAAAAAAAAAATACCTGCTAACTAAATCAGCACACACTAGCAGAATAATAATAATAATAATAATAATAATAATTGTGTCTACCAGGGGAATTATTATTAATAATAATAACCCCCAGTAGACACAATAGCTTCAATCAACAGCATCACAACATTGGATACTGTGTGACATCTTAAATAATAATAAGGATCCAAGGGCACCAAAGACCACCTTGTGATAGACAAGGTTGTAACAAAGAACTGCAAACGATACCAAAAAAACTTGTGCATGACTTGGACAGACTTTAAAAAGGCTTACGACATGATGCCACATTCGTGGATTTTGGCATCCACAGCTACCAACTTTTCTCTGAAGACAAACCTGGATGGTCACTTGAATGGGAACTGCCCCAACTCAAGCCCTCAAAGTTCAACACCACACCCATCACAGAAAGAACAATGTAAGAGCATCAAATGAACCAGAGAAGAGCATACAGAAGTTATATGTGCCTATTACTATGCCTTAGGTAGGCCATCTGAAGAGAAACACTGGCTCTCATGGCT
This sequence comes from Octopus bimaculoides, assembly GCF_046866305.1. Taxonomy (NCBI): domain Eukaryota; kingdom Metazoa; phylum Mollusca; class Cephalopoda; order Octopoda; family Octopodidae; genus Octopus; species Octopus bimaculoides. Next base: position 64,062,334 of record NC_142940.1, read on the forward strand.
TCTTATCTTCAATAATACAGACACTGGCTCTCATGGCGTCTTACTTTAACTGATTGGCAGTGTTAGCATGTACATGTTTTGTCTTGGTAGAAAAGATGGGCTACAGCAAATATTTTGCTCAATACCACAGATTTGCTTGTCAGTTGCTTGACCTTAACCAGTTGAGCATGTCCCTTGGTGGCTGACGATATGTGCATCTCTGATCATGAGCAGAAGTAGTGGGGGAACATCGTAGCCATTTGTTGAGAGGAATTCTTCGGGGTTTGAATAATTCAACAGGTGTTTCATTCATCATCCTTAAACAACCCTTATTCAGGGCTACTCGACTTGAAGAAAATTCTAACTTGGCTTCACCTCCAACGTCATATACTGCTTATCATGATATGAAATCACCATGTTACACACATGTTTATGATGCCTGTTCCTAGTGTTCCCTTATCAGACGGGTAGTCATGATGGGTATATTGGGCTTTGTATATTTGTACCCCGGTTTCACTTTGATGGCATGTGCTGCTCTCTCACACAATAATAATAATAATAAAAACAATAATGATAATATTTTTTTTTCCACCAGAGGTACAAGACCTGAAATTTTGGGGTAAAGGGGCCAGTCATTTACATTGACCTCAGTGCTCAACTGGTATTTATTTCTTTGACTCTGGAAAGACAAAAGGCAAAGCTGACCTCAGTAAAATTTGAACTCAGAACATAGACAGACAAGATGCTGCTAAGTCTTTCATCCAGTGTGCAAACGAATCTGCTAGCTTTGCCACATTAACAATTTCCAAAATATGCTGAAGGCTGTAGATGTTCTGCAGAGAGGGGTTTAGTTAATTAAACTGATCTCTTGATTGAGACTTTATTTAATCAACCTTAAAAAGATGAAGAGTAAATTTGATCTTAGCAGAATTTGAACTCACAATCTAATGAAATACTGCAAGGCCATTTTCCTCATCATTCTACGAATTCTGTCACATGATGATGATGATGATGATGATGATGATGATGATGGAACATTCTAAATAGATTTGTTATTTTTTTTTCTTATCAGGGTTAACAACGTAATGATTATTACAAGTTCAAATATAATTAGTCTCAGCAGAGGAGGGACTTGGAATGTTTGATTAACAACAGTAAATAAAAATGGATAAATAATTGGAATGGAAGAACAAGGAAATAACAGAACCACCACCACCACCACCACCACCACTACAAACATCACCATAGCCATCACTACCACCACCACCATTATCACCACCTCCATCACCCTCACCACTATCACCACCGCCGCCACCACCACAACCATCGCCACAACCACCACCACCACCATCACACCACTACCACCATCACACCACTACCACCACCTTCACACTACTACCACCACCTTCACCACTATCACCACCACCACCACAACAACCACCACCACCACCATCACACCACTATCACCACCACCACCACTACAACCACCACTACCACCATCACCCCCACCAGTAAAATCAGCCACAATCTGAATAGCTTCAAGAACAACTGCAACAAGACCAACAAAAGCAACATCAAAAAATAGAAGAAGCACCAGAGGGAGAGAGAGAGAGAGAGAGAGAGAGAGAGGGTGGGAGACAAGATTTGACCGGTTCCTCATGATAAGACTGTGAGCAACAACTCTTCCGTTCCCCATCCCCCCCCCGCCCTCTCTTGACCCATGTCATGTTTGCTTTGCCTTTGCAAAAACTACTTAAAGCTCTTCTCTCTGGACCCCGTGCTCAGACCAACCAAGCTGCTGCGAAAGGTAAGCAAAACTTTTAGTTATTATTGACTTACGGAAAGAGTTGTTGCAGTCAAAATGAATTCTTGGGGCATCAAATGCCGTCTGTTTGAATGGTTTCACTTGTTCTAAGCTGCACCATCTGTTGCAAAGTCTCGGGTATAAAATATATTAGGAATTTGTTTTACTCTTTCACTATTTCAACGATTCATCCCTAACATTTACGATTTCTCTACTCATTTTCTTCTTTTTTTTTGTTTTTTGGTTGAATCAGTTGTCGTCTCTCACAATGTCCTCTAAACACTTGCAGTGTCTTCTTATTTCTTTATTGCCCACAAGGGGCTAATTGCAGTGTCTTCTTACTCATTGCAGTGTCTTGTAAACATTTTCTTAAAGAAAAAATAATATATATATATATATATATATATATATACATAACGAACCAAACCCCATCTCCATATATGGAATTTTAGGTTGCTCTTCAGGGCTGCTATTGTTGTTTAGTCCCTGATCCAATTCTGATCATGCAGACCTATGTTTGAATGCATTCCACCCATGACCAGACAGTCTCTTTTTTTCTGTGCTTTAAATGCTGGGGCTCTAGCTTCGTTCTTCGTGATGTATGTTCTGGAAGGTATCTTCTTCCAGAACAAACCAGTCTCATGCATACAGAATACCTGTTCTGGCTTGTATCCCAGCTTGTCCTCGATGATCTACCTGGAGGTCTTGAGGTACTTCTCTGTGGCTTTTCTATCGGCTGATGCCATCTCTCCATGCAGGGAGACACACTTTATTTTAAACTGTTACTTGAAATGGCCAAACTATCCTTTGCTGGTTTGGAAATCTTCGGGCTCCAGTGCTGTCAATGGTCTTCAGTGCTTTCTGCTCCATCTCCTCTGTTGAACTGCTGGTATAATTCCTGAACGCCACCTCGTTCTTCTTTATGTAGCACATGGTGCTTTCGTTGACAACATAATAGCGACCTACTGCAACATAACTTTTACCAGGACCACGAATTCTGAACCACAAATAAGCAGGGGTACACTGTATGTTAGCTTGGCTTGAAGAATCTGTCTTGCGATTCTTTACTGCGATATTTTAATAACATGTCTATAGTATTGAAGCTATTATTTCTCAATGTGAAAAAGTAGTGCATTGACCTGGGGAGGCTCCCTGATCTCTGAGCTATGCACCTTTATTGAGTAACACCACTCCTGAGATCGTTTGGAGGAACTCCATTTGTCTGCATGACAAACATATAGCAGAAATAAAACCACTGAAAAAATGACATATGCCGTGCTTGAGGAGACCTTATTGAGTCAAGTACATCAACATCAAAATGAAATCAAATCACAATCAAATGGAAATTGTAGTTGTGGTCCTTGTGCCAGTGGCACCTAAAAAGCATCTTCCGATCATGGTCAATGCCAGCCCCCTCTGGCCCCTGTGCCAGTGGAATGTAAGAAGCACTCACTACACTCTCGGAATGGTTGGCATTAGGAAGGGCATCCAGCTGTAGAAACATTGCCAGATCAGACTGGAGTCTGGTGCAGCCTCCTGTCTTTCCAGACCCCAGTCGAACCATCCAACCCATGCCAGTATGGAAAACGGACATTAAACGATGATGATGATGATGCAACCAAAACTAATTTCTTACCCATATGGAACCATATCTAAATACATTTATATCATCTCAAACTGAGTAAAAGAAATCACAATAATAAGAAGAACATTCATCTTGGGTGGATTTGTAGTTTATAGATCAAGAGCTAACTAGAAGTGGACTATATATCTGTTCACAACAGACATGAGAAATTCCACCAGCAGCAATGCCCGTCACATGGTAACAGAGGTGGACAACACAGAGAATGAGTAAAAGTCTGTTTTGGATATATCGAATAAAATTCCTAAGGATTTTATATCAAGAATTATATGTAAAGCAGTGTATCACCAGTACTGGATTAACCATTAAGCAAAATAAGTGTGTGGGGCATAACAGAAACGGTAAAGAGTTTACAGCACAAAAGAAATTACTTTAAACTTGCTAAAATAATATTTGAAGTAGTTTAAATGATCAGAAATATAATTTTGAAGTGTTCGTGGTGTCAAAGTGAAGATCTGATCAAAGACTTCACAATTAAAAGAAGGCGGAAACTTTTCAAATATAAATAAAGTGGAAGTGTACAAAAACAAGAGCACTCAGAGAGCGCAAACCTCTGCCAATGCAACACCAATGTTCTCTCAACGATTAGCCAGAGATGATTTTTAAAATGAGAATGTCTGAAATAAACTCGACTGCTCTCACAAACGAGAATACTAAAAATGAAATTGACTGCTCTCAAAAATTAAATAAAAAAAAGACAGGGAAAATAATCCAGAACCCTGTTCGCTACTGGATCAGTTCATGCCTGTCATGAGGCCAAACATCTCTGAAAGTTTCATCCAAATCCATCCAGCGGTTCTTGAAATATCTTGTCTACAGACAAACAAACAAACAAACATGACTGAAAACAACACCTCTGCCTTCGCTAAGGCAGAGGTCATGAACACTATTTTCCTCTTTTTACTGTTAGTTTTATTCTGTTCTAAGAATAAAAATATATTTTATGGTTTATTATTGTTTATATTTTGAATTACATAAATATATGGAGGGTAGCAAAATCTTTTAAGTGCTTAGGGCTTCTACAGGTCTTAATCCAGCCTTTTGTACCATGTAGAATATGTTACTTCAAGTTTTCACTTTTTTCCCCAATTTAATACTGAGTGGAGCAGAGTTTAGCAGTGGGGAAAGTATGTTGTAATGATATTAATTGGCTCATGTTTACTTGTAATATATTCTGGACATGTTGCATCATGTTTATTGCTCCATGTGTTTACGAGTGAAAGGCAATATGACAGCACAGCTATGTTACTACACCCAGCTGTCTTCCAGCCAATTTCTTGTAATAAATAAAGGCAGACAAGGTGAGCTCAATAAAAGTAAGCTGACCAGGATTTCTCCTGGATTTATTAGGTTATGGCTTACAACCAACGACAGACTTACAACACTGTTCTGATTTAAAAACAAAAAATTATTTCAAGGTTACAGCTAACATTAAATTGTTAATTGGCAAAGTCTGAGACCAAAAGAACAATATACATTTTATTGTGAGAACTATAGGTAAATAGTAATATTATTTTGTATTCTATTGTCTATATTTGTTGGTGTCTATGTGTGTGTGTGTGTGTTTGCCTGTGTGCGTGTGCATATTTCTATGGTTTCATATATCGACCAAACGAACCAATTTCCTCCAGGTTACAAGATTATCATATTTCTTCTATTTCTTCAAATTTCAATGTCTTATAATGTAAATGTTTTATAAAATGAGTTTCGGAGTTTCTTTTGTGGTTTCAACTTTATTTAACCTGCAAAAGCGCTATCAGAAATATTTCAGAAATTTCTAGTCTCTATGTCTTACAGAAACTGACTAAAAAATGTTGTAAACCATTTCAGTTAATATATTGATGCGACGACCGAAAATACAATTAGCATTATATCCCTATTTCCCGGGCTGGGTTTTGAACCCGTACTCTGGTCTGTTGGGGAGAATGGTATTTCCTTTGTCTTGTCGGCAACCACAGCTATTTTTAGCGTAGCTGCCCCTTTCCGGTCAGCGAAAGTTCAAAAACAGCAGGATAGGAATGTACCAACCGACCCATCTTGGCAGGGGGTAAAGTAGTACAATGAGCTGTGGTATTTGGGATGAATAGGAGAACGAGAATTGGCAGCAAAAGCAGTTAGCAGAGAATTTGGGCAGTCGAGCTCTGGGAGCCAGGAGGATCGGTTGTGTCGAGTGGTAGCAGTCGTCCGAAGCAGTTGGGGGACAGCAGTTTGCCCGTGGAGATGAAGCAGTTGTACAGAGATGAAGAAAGAAGAATTATAAGTCTGACAGAGAAAGTTATGGTCAGCAGAAACGCATAGAGTCCCAGAGAGAGAGACGGAATTGTAGTGGCAGACTGCCTTGGTCAGTGGAAGTAGCAGACCTGAAGGAAACAAACTTCGTTGTGGTAAATGCTTTTATATTATTTTAGAGAAAAAGAACTCTGAGTTGTTAACTGTGTTGTTAAATGCTTCTAAAAGAAAGGAAAAGAAAAGAAATACAAAAGAAAGAAGCAGAAGAACTTTGTTGTCAAATGAAACTTGAGACACAAACTTTGGGATGTAAAAATGATTGAAAAGCTTGTAATTGTTTGGAAACTTTGTCAACGTTATTGAACTGTTATGCCATGTATTGTAATTGTTATTATGTAATGCTCTATTCTAATGTTTTAAATGTATTCTGTGATGTTATGTATGTAAAAAGAAAAGGTTACCCAACGCATGGTCTTCGTGTTGTTTCTTCCTCCCCGTCCTATTTGCCTGTGTTGTTCTTCGTTACATGCTCCAGCCGGGGCTTTATTATCGCGGTCAGGTGACCGACAGACGAATTTGCTAGCTCACTGAGTGTTGAACGTTCGCGCGTGCGCAAGTCCCCTCTTCGGTGTTAAGGAGGTGCTTCGCGTGCGGGCGTTCGTAACAACCTCTTATAGAAAGATTTTAAAATATTTTAGTCCGTTTATTATCATTTTTAATTAATAGAAGATGCAATAATGGCTGTGTAATTGAGAGGTTTGGGTTCAGTCCCACTGTATGACACGAAGGACAGGTGTCTTCTGCTACAGCCTGGGATCAAACAAGTGGATTTGGTGTGGATGGAAACTGAAAGAAGCTTGTCATATCTATTCTTCTATATATCTGTCTGTCTGTCTGTCTATCTATCTATCTATCTATCAGTCTATCTATCTATCTATCAGTCTATCTATCTATCTATCTATCTATCTATCTGTCTGTCTGTCTGTCTGTCTATCTGTCTATCAGTCTGTCTGTCTGTCTATTTATCTGTCTGTCATTCTGTCTGTCTGCGTGTCTACCTTTATGTGTGTGTGTGTGTATGTGATCCCATTTGCACTTCTCCATAAATCACTGAACTCCAAAAAGTGATGCATTTACCTTTTTTACCTGTCAACTAATAACCAATTACTTTCGCACCTTCTGAGAGTAAAGATTATTTGCCAACATAACATGGCAGTCCTGGTTTAGTACGAATGTTGCTGTAATTTAGCCCCAGGAGACATCGTCTCCAGCTGGCTATATGACACGATCTGGAGACGATGTCTAAGTTACAGCAACATTCGTCCTAAACCAGGATTACCATTTTATGTTGGCAAATAATCTTTATTCTAGAGTACTGTTGCTGAATATCTCTTGTTGAAAGAGTTACAAATAGTAATTTTCTATCATCTTTATTTTGAAAAACAAGTAAGGGTTAATGACAGGAAGGGCGTCCGTCTGTAAAACTTTACCTCAATAATATATTCGTCTAACCCATGCAAACATGGGAAAACAGATGTAAACCAACAAAATTTTATGAACACTAGCATTATTGATTGCAGGTTCCCAGAAGTCCAGTTACTTGTTCATTGTATTTGTGACATTGCAGAGTGACAAGGGAGTGTCTGTCTAACTGTGGCAGAATAAACACCACAAGGTATGTTTTATTTATTTATTTAATGTGTGGGCATCTTTGGTGGATGCATGTCTGCACATGTGTATGTGTGTACACACAACTACATATATGAGTGTTTGTGTAGTTTTGCAGATGTAAATGTGTTGGCGATGAATTTGTTGTCAAGAAAACTTATAAATGTGATTTGATTTGGTTTGCTGAAAGCAAATTGAGACAAATAGTAGTTTCATGTGCGAAAATATTGTGATTATTGGGTTGGGGCATAATTATTGGAAAGTAGACGTTAAATGATGATGATGTTATTATTCCAAGACTATCATATACCAATTTAATTAGCAGGAATATTATCTTCAGGTTTGATGGCTACAAGTCTCTTCAAAACAGAAGCAGCTTTCTTAGGATTCTTGCAGAATATAGAATTGCACTTTTCTGCAGGTCTACAATGCAAGTCTCAATTCCCGTATCCTTCAGTCTCTTAAGTAGCCAAGTGTTGTGCCAAGTGCACTGATTACCAATTATCATCATCATAATCATCATCATCATCAATGTCATCATCATAATCATCATCATCGACCTCATCATCGTCATCATCATCATCATCATCATCACTATCATCGTTGTCATCACTACCATCATCACCAGCAGTAGCACTATTCTGCACACCACCAACGTTATCGTTTCTTCTTCTCTCAACAACAGACATCAAAATGAGATTGTCAATTGCGTTCGCTCTCCTTTCCCTGTCTCTGTGCCAAGCAGAAAACAATTCTTCAGGTAAGAAAACGTATCGCATTTTTTAATTGCTTCAAACATATCTCATTATTAATAATATTACAGCTGACATGGAGTGAAGACTCCAGGCATTTTGGCACTGGCGCTTCAAAAGGCTGCTACACTTCCCATACATCAACTACAAAAGGAACAGCTTTCTCAGGAATCAAGCCAACCAATACGCTGGCAGACAGGAACCGCTCCTTGTGCAGATAAAAAGATGAATGCTTGCCTGATACAGTCATGTATCCAACCACAACTTCCTGTCTAAATCTCTGACATCCACAACATGACCATCACCCCTTTATCACCAACACCACCTCATCATCTATACTAACAAAGCAATGTTTATATTTCAGATACTGGAAGAATTCTTGATGGAAGCTGGTCAAGTGAAGAAAATCTGGTGCTTACTTTTGACCAAAGAAATAACTCTTTGAGTGCTACATTAATTATTTCATGTAGCCGTGGATACAATTTCACAGGTAAGTTTTAAAATTCTTTAAGCTTGATCACAAGAGAAAGGAACCAGTCTGCTATTGTTTTACTTCTGTAAAATTAGAAAGGTTTATGGAGATTATTGCTGTCACTCTTAAATGTATCTTTTAATCCTCTTTTATCTTTTACTTGTTTCAGTCATGTAGATTGTGGCTATGCTGGAGCACCACCTCGAAGAATTTTAGTCAAACACATCAATCCCAGGACTTGTTTTTAAACTTGGTGCTTATTCTATCAATGCCTTTTGCTGAACTGCTAAGTTACAGAGGTGTAAACAAACCAACACCAGCTGTCAAGTGGTGGTGATGGAGCAAATGCACACACACTCACACACACACACACACACACACACATGATCGGCATTTTTTCATTTTCTGCTTACCAAATCAATTCACAAGGTTTTGGTGAGCCCAAGACTAGCAGTGAGACTGAACCTAGAACCATGTGCTTGGGAAGCAACCTACTTACCACACAGTCGTGCCTCTGTCTATGGTTAAGGTCACTGTCAACATTAATGTTTCCTGTAAAAACCTCATTCATATTCATAGAGTCAACTTTGTCGATGCTTATAGTAAAATCCATGTTAAGTCGAAAAGTAAAATCCAATAAGTGATTTACATCCATCCCCAGTGCATAACTGGTACTTACATCATCAACCCTGGCAAAACGAAAGGCAAAGTCAACCTCCGCAGAAATGAAGACTTGTTAATGCTCATAGTGAGGTTCTTGTTAATGTTTAAAGGCCAAGATCAAAATTTGTATGAAATATGTTTGTTACTCAATAGAAGATGTTTTCATCTAAATTACATTTTATTTTATATCTACGATTTAATGAAGCGATTTATCTGGGGCTTTTCCCCCCTTTTTCTTTTGTAGGTAACATTACCAACAGCAATACATTTCATCTGTATGGAGCATTCAACACCACGGCCATGGCTGTCACAGGTATTAACCCTTTTGTGAATATGTTTCTTATGAACTCTTATAATTTTGTTACACAAAATTATGAAGGAAGGAATTGTTTTGTATTTATTTTAGAATAAATATTTTATTAGGATTGCATTTGTATAAAAACACCAGAGGTAGTCTCAGAGAGGTTGGCATGAAAAGGATTAAATATTTTGCCATCTATGTCGTCAGACAATTGGAGCCTGGTACAGCTCTCCTGCTTGCCAGCTCCTGTCAAACCATCCAACCATGCGGCCATGCTGGAGCATCACCTTTAGACAAGCAAATCGACCCCAGATCTTATTCTTTGTAAGCTAGTACTTATTCTATCAGTCTCTTTTGCTGAACTGCTAAGTTATGGGGACATAAACACACCAGCATCAGTTGCCAAATGATGGCAGGGAGACAAACACACACACACACACACACACACACACACACACGAAACAGCAGACTTAGTTCATAAGATATTTAGTTGTGTCATCTTACATGCTTTTCATTAACAATGAAAAAATACCAGTTATATAAGTAAAACCTTATAAGTAGGGTGCATTGTCAAATCTTCAGAGATTGAATAACTCATTAGTAACCTTTAACATTTATGCTGGACTACTGACAGTGTTACAATATCAACTACCAAAACAACTGTGTTAAATTATGTGAAAGAATTAGCTTATATACTTACAGGAAGGATGAAAGTATGTCTTATCATAGAATAGAAAAACAGTATTTACGTAGCCAATGTTTCTATTAAAAGAAGTGATATATAGCTAAAGCTATGAGGTCTCACAGATCACAGCAAGGTATCCCTATGATCTATCAGTCTTATATGTTGTTTAGCTGTTAAATGTTGTCCATTCATGCTGAATATGTCACAATCTCCACCCACTTCCACATCACCAAGCAAAAGATAACAGCTTGACACCATCTTCCATTTTCTCCTAATGAAGAAGAGATGAAATATCGACGTATGGTAAAGTACAAGTCGTTATGTCTTCATTACTTCTGTTTTCACTCCAATCTTTTAATTTGCACTGGATCGGCTTCTGAACAATTTTAATTTTAATTTTAAGCATCACACAATGTTTCTCTCAGACCACAACACTTATGTATGTGTGTGTGTGTGTGTAAACAGGTACACTCATAGTTGTCTTGTCTGACATAAATCAAATCTTTTCTTTGTTTCTTCATTCCAGTTTATTCTTCAAGATTGGTTTGCAATCTATTTTCTTGTTATGCAATGCTTTATTGATCAAAGGTTAAAACTTAATTCTTCAAGTTATTGTTTTTCACTCAAAGAAAAACATGACACACAATATGCAGGAATTTTCGATGGTTCTGAGAATTCTTGAAACAAATAAAATACCTGATTATTTTACTTTTTATTTTTTTACTAAAAGAAATTTTAATATTAATTTCTTCTCCTCTACCACTTTAGTATAAAACTCAGTTTTCACTAAGTTTCAAGAAAGTAATTAATTTCATTTTAAGTCACATGACAGTCTCTTATGACAACTGAAAATTCTGTGAAATAAATAGAATTCTCCAATAACCACGATTGATACAAGATGTTTCCTGCTTTTCAGATTTCAACAACAAAGTAGTCTCAGCATCTTGGTTTTGTTGTTGTTGTTGTTGTTGTTGTAATTGTTGTATTGTTCTTTATTTCTACCAGAATACATGATATTTACTACAGAACAGTCAACCAGATTTTTTTTTTCTTTACTATAGAAATGGTTGTCATTTAACCTTGAATTTCAACAACAATTTAAAATGTTATCTCCAAAATTATTTTTATTTCATGTTGTATTGTATTGTTATTTATTCTTAGCAGAATACACAATATTTATCAAGGTGAATTCTGTCCTTGATTCATCATCATCATCATCATTATCATCGTCGTCGTCATTTAACGTCCACTTTCCATGCTGGCATGGGTTGGACGATTTGACTGAGGACTGGTGAGCCAGAAGGCGGCACCAGGCTCAATCTGATCTGGCAAAGTTTCTACAGCTGGGTGCCCTTCCTAATGCCAACCACTCCAAGAGTGTAATGGGTGCTTTTACTTGCCACTGGCATTAGGGCCAGTCAGGTGGTTCTGGCAATGACCACACTCAAGAGGTTGTTTTACATGTTACCTGCATGGGAGCCAGTCTGGTGGCACTGGCAATGACCACGCTCGAATATTGCTTTTCATGTGCCACCAGCACATGTGCCGGTAAGGCGATGCTGGCAACAATCACGTTCAAATGATGCTTTTTATGTGCCACCATGAGCCAGTCCATGACCCTGGCAATGATCATGCTTGGATGTGCTTTTAATGTTCCACTGGCACAAGTGCGAATCAGGCGGTGCTGTCATCGGCCACATCAGCGATTTTGATTTGATTTGATTTCCAATTTAATAAATAACTGCCCCCTATTAGTTACGACGATGAGGGTCCCAGCTGATCTGATCAACGGAACAGCTTGCTCGTGAAATTAATGTGCAAGTGGCTGAGCACTCCACAGACACATGTACCCTTAATGTGGTTCTCATGGAAACTTAGTAGGACTTAGGATGTGACAAGCCTTTAAAATACATGTACTATTTATTTTGGCCAGCTGGGTGGACTGTAACAATGCAAAATAAAGTGTCTTGCTTAAGAACACAATGTACCACTGGGAATTGAACTCACAACCTTACAGCCATGAGCAGAATCCCCTAACCACTAAGCCATGAACCTTCACAATTCCTGTCCAATTTAATGCATTAATATTAAATTTCATTTATTTATTTAATTATGTATTTCTTTATTCAATCCTTTGATTTTTAAAAAAAATATTTGTAATATTACCATCAGATTAATAATAATTGTCTGAGAATGACATTAGAAAAATAATTGTATGTTCATTTTTTTTTTCTGTAATTTTCTTCAGGACAACTCTATAAGACAAACCAAAATAAGATCTTGAAGATTACATTGATGAAGTACGATTATGCAAACTGCACTAATTATACCCCAACAAAAATTTCTTTCCATGAACTGAAACCAAGCCAAAACATTTCTAAAAGCACAGCCACCCAGACATCTTATAACTGGTATAATTACCTAGTAAGTAATATAATGATTTTTATTTCTCTAATTATGCTGATGATTTAATAATTTGGTAATAATTCTTATAGCATGTTTTAGCAGCAGACTCAGTTTCTTCCAAGATGATGATGATGATAATAATAATAATAATAATAATAATAATAATAATGATATTGATAAATTTGAAGACAGAAAGTGAAAAAAGATGGCTATGGATGACTAAAAGTGATTTAAAACTGGAAACGGAGGCTCTAATCTGTGCTGCCCAAGAGCAAGCACTAAGAACAAATTACATCAAATACAGAATGGACAACACATTATTAAAAAATGGTGACATACACTGAATTAGTTTCTGTTGTTTTCTTCAGAATCCCTAAAAGGTTTGACTACAGAATTGCAAATATAACAAATTCCTTATCCTTTATATAGTACCTTGCCCCCATCTGTCACCTGTGGTCATGAACTCCACTTCCAAAAGGTACCAATTTATATCTCAATATAAATATAGGGATGTGTAGCTGTGATATTGCAGCACGTGAATGGCTGTGCTCAGTGTGTGTGTATACAGAGATTAGAGTTTGTTTTTAAAATATGAGTAAAACTAAGAATGTCCGTGTGTCTCAGTGAGTAACTATAACAATTCAGGTTTAATAAAAATAATGTGGAGAATTCCAATGTTTGCCAAAGCTAATCTATTTTCTTCTGATTCTTTTTCATATTTTTGGCCGATATGTGGTCATTTGAGAATTTCAAACAAGAAGGCAAGTATGACAATAATTCCTGAGAATAATTATTTTCTCCATTCAACCACTCTCTTTTTTTCACCCTTAATTTCTTACACTCTCTATTTATCTTTGTATGTGTCTGTCTCTCTTTATCTGTATGTCCTTTTATAAGTCTATTTCTCTCTCTCTCTCTCTCTCTCTCTCTCTCTCTCTCAATCTATTTCAATTCCTTTTGATCACTCTCCCTATTTTTTATTTTTTAAAATACCAGTTATGATGTTACATTGAAACAGGTTTGTCTGCCATACATGTCCTGCAATCACTAATCAAATTACAACATTAATCTTTGATGAGTATATTTATCTGTCATTACAGATGCCAACTGCAGCCTGGAAGGTACTTGGTATAACGATCTCGGTTCTACAATGGTCGTAAAACAAAATGAGGATGGTTTACTGGAAGGTGAGAAGAATATATTTTCAAAATATCAAAATGTAGATTATTTCAGTAGTCATTCAAATTTGTATCAGACCATTTTTTAAAACTTATGTTATTTTAAAAGGATTTGTTTGTTTTCGCTCTTGTTTCAATATGTTTTGTGTTGGGCACAAATTTGTAAACTCATCCTCAGTCAAATCTAGCTTTGGTTCTTCCTGTTAAATTCTGGGACAACATTCCCATAAGTTGGTATATCAGGCATCACAGAGTGAGGTTCTACATATTTCTTCAGCCTTCTCAATGCAGTCACTAAACCCTCTTCAAATAAACATCCTAATCAAATTAAGAAAAAAAGGTAAAAAAAAAAAAAAGGAAAGGGTCACATACTTTGGATTCCAAAAGAATAATGTAATTTGATTGGTTACAGGCCTGACTTGAACATTTCACTGACCACAGACAGAGCTAACAATGCAAAATATATGTATTTTATTTCTAAAAGCGTACCCTGAATTGATACTAAGCCTTCAGTTCCCTCTACAAGGGTTAATGGTGTACAATCTGTGTGCTGAAACAGTCTATGTTATTGAACATAACATCTGCATAAGCGTTAAGGTCTGCAGACCATTAAGGACACTAATTTGGTTATTTTATTTCATTAAAGGTCAATTCCGCACTTCTGTTGAACGTTTCAATGGTTCATCTGGAGGTTTTAAAGCTAATATTTATGGTGCCATCAGCCCTTATTCTGTCTTCAGTTTTGGTCTTGTTTGGAATGAAGGAACTTCAATCTCCAGCTTTGTTGGTGAGTAGCAATAACACACCACATATTTGATTTATGTATGTTCACATGTATGCTTATGTGCGTGTGTGTGTGTGTGTGTGTTCAATTCATCATGTATATTTAATTCCTCACATCTTACAGAAAGCCAAATTGCGTCCATCCATTATTTCTCTTGCTGGAACTTCACAGATAGAGACTCTAAGTTTCATGTTTTACTAATCCTCAAGGAACCAAATACAAGGTTGAGTCAAAAAGTAATGATCCATTTTGTTTAGGACAGGTATAATTAACAACACAGGAACATGTATCATACATCAAAATGAAGCTGGTCCTCTGTGGATTACATCCCTACTTCTCAACATAGTCACTGTTTCTCTCAATAACAATGTTCCACCTTCGAATGAGAGCATGCATCCCTGCCTCGTAAGATTCTGTTGACTGTTCTTTGAGCCATTTCTTCTCTACAGTTTTCACTTCCTCGTCACTGGAATATTTTCCTTTCAAACCCTCTTTCATGGGGCCAAAGAGATGATAGTCTGAAGGCGCTAAATCTGGCGAGTATGGAGGATGTCATAAAGTTGCCCACCCGAATGAGGTGATTGTCTCCCTTGTCCTGATGCCTGTGTGTGGTTGAGCATTGTCATGCAGAAGGAGGACATTGTCGATTGGCAAGTTGGGTCTTACTCATCGAATTCTTGCTCTGAGCCTCGTCAGGGTCTCACTGTAAGTCCCAGAGTTTACTGTTTTTCCTTTTGGCAAGAAATCGACCAGAATGACACCTTGAGCATCCTAAAAGACAGTCGCCATGATTTCTCCAGCTGACTTTGCATCTTGAATTTTTACAGTGACGGTGACATAGAGTGGCGCCATTCCAATGACTGCCTCTTTGATTCCAGTTCATAATGATGAACCCATATTTTATCACCTGTTACGAGCCTTCGAAAAAAGGTGTTGTCTCTATGACTTTGTTCGAAACTTGACAAATAGTGACAGTAATTTTTGTGAGTGTGTGTATTTAAATACAAGTAAATTTTCTTGTTGAAGGCATGAAGCTTAGTGGTCAGCTCACTATTGTAAGGTCAAGAGTTTGGTTACCAGCAGCATGTTGTCTCCTTGAGCAAGACACTTTATTTCCTGTTGCTCCAGTCCACTCAATTAGCAATAAGGAGTAGTACCTGTATTTCAAAGCATCAGTCTCATCACATTCTGGTACATGCTGAATCTCCCTGAGAACTATGTTAAGAGTATGTGTGTCTGTGGAGTACTCAGCCACTTGCACATTAATTTCATGAGCAGGCTGTCCTATTGATAAGATCAACTGGAAGACTCAATATTGTAACTGATGGAGTTCCCATAGCGTAGTCTTTAAACATGTTTGTTGCCGAAATGTTTTTGAAATTTCTCAGAGTGGAAAGGCTTTTTGTTAGCAACTTTCAAGCTCATGTCTGAATATACAGATGCACCCATTCATGCATGTTTTTTTTTGTCTCTTCTCCAGGTCAGTGTATCCCTTCATCGAACAATGCCACCTTCTTGAAAACTCAGTGGACAATGCTTGTGGGACAGGAGACCTTTGATACCAGCTGGAAAGCCTTTTACAATGGAATGAACAATTTCTACAAAGGTGAGATGCATATGATGTTACCTGCAAGGATGGGTGGAGAGATGGATAAGTACGTGAATAGGGGGGTGGATTTATGGGTAGGTGAAGGGATTAATGTATGGATCATTAGGTGAATGGATTATTAGCAGGTGGGATGAGAGGAAGAATGGATGCATGAGTAGTGAACAGATTGACGGTTGGGAGTTGTGTGGGTGGGTAGGAGAAATGTGGTTAAAAGGGTAGATGATTGGATGATTGATTGGTGGGAGTGATGAGTGGAGGGATGAATGCATTGAATGATGGTTGAATGAATGGACAAGTGGTATGGTGCCTGGTTAGATTGACATTTTGACAGATGGTTTATTGAGTGGATGGTTAGATAAATATCACATGGATGGATTGGTGGTTATACACCTGGTTGGTAAGGAGATGATCAAATAGACAAATCTAGTCATCCATACAGGTATTCATGCATGGCCTACTCCCCATTACCCCTGCTGGATGTGCAAAGCCATGCAGATCCCGCCTCAAGAACCTGCTCTGCCCTCTCATCTCCTCTCATAAAGATGACTCCCACCATCACCCCCTGAGATTGTTGTCCTGAGAACTACATGGCGACTGCAATAGCGCAGATGCCATGCAAAAAGCAACTAGTATGCATTGTAAAGTGTGTGTTTGTGTATATATATATATATATGCTGAGAGACCCCCTTCGGTCATGACTGACCATGGGATTGCACCTAGAAAGTTACCTTCCCAGGCACAAGTCCAGGCAAGGTCGTTTATGGAAGACCAGCAGTCGCCAATGCATACTGGTCTCCCATCTCCATGCCACCAGTGTTATCCAAGGGAAAGGCAAAGGGGCCGATGCAGCTTGACACCTGTGACGTTGCAATTCATTTCTACAGCTGAGTGAACTGGAGCAACGTGAAATAAAGTGTCTTGCTCATGAACACAACATGCAGCCCAGCCCAGGATTTGAACTCACAACCTCACGATCGTAAGCTCGATGCTCTAACCACTGACCCATGTGCCTATATATATATATATATATATATATATATATATATAGGGTATTAGGAAGGGCATCCAGCCATAGAAACCATGCCAGACCAGACTGCAGTCTGGTGCAGTTCCCCAGCTTGCCAGTTCAAGGTCAAACTGTCCAACCCATGCCAGCGGGGACAATATATATATGTAAAACTTCTGGAAAGTGTTACAGATTTTTACAGTTCCTAGTGATGGATTAGATCTGCAGTTTTCGAATTAGCCTTCTCCTTTCTGGTTTTGAGAAGCCTAATTTCTCAAGATTGGTATTTAGGCAGTGTGTTACATATCCCTGGGCCCCGATAGTTACAGGTATAAACCTGAACTTGTGTTCTGAATAGAGTAACTGCAGATTTCTCAATAGTTCAGCACAGGTGTTCTCTTTTTCACTGATCTTTAGCTTTAAGTTAACATCCGCTGGGCAGCTGATTTGCTCAACTGTGCACAGTTTCTCTTCTCTATCCCAAATCATTATATCAGGTCTGTTGTGCTTACATTTTATTGAGGTCTTCACTGGGACATTCCACCAGCACCCCATTTTATTATGAGTGGCTATTGCTTCTACCATATTGTGGGTTCTTATTTCTTTGTCCTTGGGATTATCCTTCCAACAGATTTCATTATTGAGTGTCCTAGCTACAACGTCAATGTCTCATTGGTAGATAATACCGTGATGACATTTTCAGACAACTTCTTATGATGCGGCTGATTATCATCCGTGTGAACTCCACAAAGTCTGCATTGGTTGTCACATTTTGGTGCTTTTCCTGTATCTCTGTCCCTTTTGTGCATCAGGTGCTTGGTTGATATTTCCTGTTCCTGAATTGCAAACACATACCCTTCAAAGTGGGAGATAGTAATCCGGTTATTGGTCCATGGTAGACCACTTTGTATGTATGTATGTATGTGTGCATTCTGTATGTGCATGTATCCATTTTTGTATGTATGCATTCCGTGTGTATAAAAATATATATCACATGATTTAATCATAACTGATGACATTATTTTATTCCAGAGTTAATAGAGGAATAAAACAGAAGAATTATAAAATATCTCAGAGAAATTATGTTACCAGAACCTTCCATATTTGAACTTAATTTTGAATTTAGATTTTAATTAATCTATCTGTCCAACAATTTTATCTGTTGAAAAAAACAAATTTATCTTTTGCAATTAATCATTATTTAGTCTTTCTCAAAAATAAACTTGTTATACAATCATAAATCCAGTGTTTATCTCTTCTAGTGTTCCTGTTACAGAATACATGATGCCATTTGCAAAGTCATTGGTTGTCATAGAGGTATCCTGTGAGGCTACGTCAATAGTAACATTGCAAATAAACAAAGACACTTTCTCAGTCCTCGTCCACTTTACACAGTGGAATGTCCAAAGTGTGACAGCCAGAGGGTGAGTGGACTGTACCAGTACTCAGCTGGTACTCATTTCAGCTGAAAAGATTGGAACAACAAAACATGTAGAACCTTGCTCAAGGAGACTTTGGTTCAGGTACTTCACAGAGAGAGAGGGTTGCTACCAAACCTGGTTTCAATTACATTCTGATCAATTTGGATCAATTGAATGCTTTTGGTAGCATTGCTACTTGACAGTTATTCTCAGTGGAGTCAGTTTGCTCCCATTTTCAGAGACAGGTTCTATATTCCTCAAGATTTGTCAAAGAAGATTTTTGAGTGAAAAAGAAATTTCAATATTACATGCAATTAAAGCAGCACGCTGGCAGAACCGTTAGCACACTGGGCAAAATGCTTAGTGGCATATAATCCGTCTTTACATTCTGAGTTCAAATTCTGCCGAGGTCGACTTTGTCTTTCATCCTTTTGAAGTTGATAAAATAAGTACCAGTTAAACACCGGGGTCGGTATAATTGTCTTCCCCACTCCCGAAATTTGCTGACCTTGGGCTAAAATATGTAACCAATATTACATGCAATTCTATGTTATAGAATCAGTTAAGTACCAAACCAAATGTCTTGTGGCATTTTGCTTTATCTTGTAGTGGGGAAAGTTTAGCAAAAGATGTAGAGGTAGCAGACGAAATAGGCGTGTGAATGACATCAAAGTAAAACAATGGGAAAGCATCAGATTGTGGCTTAAATAATTTATTTAATTGATGCTTGCTTTTACTTGTTGTATACCCCAGAAAATTCACTACGTGACGTTACCAGCTTGCTTTGAGTTGGTGAGGAAGACAATAAACAGGGGAAATACTGTGTCGATGTGATGTGGTAGAACCGGGCATGTTTTGTGTCTGTGTGTGCGTTGGTCATTTGGTCGTGTCAGTTTATGTTCTGCGACTACTACTGTGTTGGGTCGTTCATGCTGAATATGTGGCTCTGTATTGCCTGCTTGACTGGCACAAGTTAACTGCTGGCTGTCTGCTTGGTGATGGCTCTCTGCAGTCCCTTGATGGATTGCTGTATTTATAATGGTCATGACAGCTAGAAGGACAGACATACCACAAGAGTAATTACTACTTATGTAGGTCGCCTCCTGTCCACTTGAACCTTAAATGACACAGCTCAGGTCGTAGGTCAAAAGGAAATCTATCCACCACTTTTTGACAGATCAAAGAAATTTCTTTCCCGCCTGTATGGTCAGTGGTGGATCAGATGAGTGACAATCCTTAGATTCAGTTTCAAATCTCAGCTTGGAAAAAGGAAGTGTTAGTTTTTACAATCTCCTTTACATTCTAAGTTCAAATTCTAATGAGTCAAATTTGCTCCTTCCAGTCTTGGGTGGCGGGGCCAATAAAATAAATATAAGTCAAATACTGAGACAGTATAATCAAATATACTTCATGAACCCCAAATTCTCAAATTTCTGGTCTTTATCCTTGTGAAGAACCAATATTAATAGCTAAGAAAGTGTTAAGACATCTTTGATGATAACATATGTTTTAGAATTAAAAACCATTTTAATATAACTGGAGAATAAACAAGTGAATGAAAAAATGAATAAGAAAGAAAACAATACCTACCCTAGAAAATGAAGCAGGGTGGTAGAAAATGTGAGAAATGTTTATATGTTGGTCAATTGATAATACAACAAACTGGCAGAATTGTTAGCA
The DNA here is from genome assembly GCF_046866305.1 of Octopus bimaculoides. Lineage (NCBI taxonomy): Eukaryota > Metazoa > Mollusca > Cephalopoda > Octopoda > Octopodidae > Octopus > Octopus bimaculoides. The sequence goes on from NC_142940.1 coordinate 64,082,613, forward strand.
GACCATGGAAAATGCTTAGCAGCATTTTGTCTGTCTTTAAGTTCTGAGTTCAAATTTGCCTTTAAACTTTTTGGGGTTGATAAATCAAGTACCAGTTGTGTACTGGGGTTGATGTAATCGACTTATCCTCTCCCACTGAAATTGCTTGCCTTGTGTCAGGATTTGAAATCAATATATTGGTCAATTGGCATATAGAGAAATCGAGATGTAAGGTAATGTGCCAACAGGAATGGAACATACTTGTAAGTTCTTCTATAGAATTTACTAGGAAGCAAGGAATATAGCAAAGATGAAGAATAAACATCAAGATTCAAGTGGTTCGAGAATAAAAGATTTTTGGTTAGAGGAATGTGTGTAAGATGTTTGCTTCATAAACATGTAATTCTGAGTTTGACTTCACTTTGGGACACACAGAGAAAATGTCTCCAGCCATAGCACCAGGCTGACCAAAGCCTTATGAATGAAATTATGTGGAAGCCTGTCCAATGTATATGTGGGTGGGGTTACTGGTGAGCATGAATAGTTCTGATGGAGCAGAAGAATCGGTAAGGCAGAAGCCATTTTACAGTGCATGTGAGAAATCTAGATGACACAAGCATCTGCATTGCGGCAAAGGTCTGATACCATCGTGCAATAGTCCTGCTAATGTTTTTGTGATGCAATGAAACATGACAGTAAAGAAGGCTAAAATGCTGGACACATTCCACCAATGTTGCCAACTGAAAATCCTCATTGTTACCTGTGAAACAAATACCTGTTGCTGCAAAATATCATTGTGCTGCAGAGGTTCTACATCTGTTTTCCATGCTTAGTATATTTATGTGTGTGTGTGTTTATCTGCATTATTCTTAGAAGACCTACAAAATATCTTCACAGAGATCCTTTCATCTTCAGCTAAGATACAAACAGAAAAAATAGCAGAGTCATTCTTAAGTAATGAAAGTAAAATTGTATGGAGGTTGGTAAGTATGGAGTAGGTAAGTAGAAAAGCATGATGAGATGTATGAGAATAGTCACAGAGTTGAATGAATGATGCTTGTGTGAAAGTAAGTTTTTATATTTATGAGTAAGATGACCAAAACACTGATTATATAAAAAAGCTTTGATGAGATTTTTGAAAGATAACATGTGATGGATGCTAACATTATAGGGCCAAAGTGTAGATCACAAACGGTAGATAAATTAAGCAGTGAATTAATAAAATAGTTAGTGCCAGATAGATACCTTGTGGTATTTGTTATGGTCCTATGTTTTCTGAGTCGAAATCCTACTGAGAAAACATGTGGCCTTTGATAAAGAAAGTACCTCAGCAAGTACAGAAGTGTCTTCTCTCCCTCTCTCTTTCTCTATTTGTCCCTCTATCTCACTTTCTGGAAGACACCAGCCAGGGTCAGAACTAGATAGGGATGGGTTTCACATGCTATGAGCCAAAACAATGCTTTTATAATCCCAAGGTAAGACAAATGAGAAAATACAACAGTGAAGTGGGTAAAAAAACAGAAGATCCAAGAGTTATGTTTAGAGATCAGACAATAAGTGAAATATTGCATCTGTTTGTGATTATCGGAATGAACTGCAGCAGATTGTTGAAGTTAGTATACGGATAAATTTAATTCTTCTATCAAATTACAAAATGGTACAGACATACTAATCAGAACTAATTGGTAATAATACAGTTCTATATTTAAGAGATGAGGAATTATGTGCATTATTTACATTTAATATATACACACACATATACATACATGTATATTATTATGTGCATTATTTACATTTAACGGATATTTGTTTTCCTCTTGTTTGCTGTTAACACAACGTTTCCGCTGATATACCCTCCAGCCTTCATCAGGTGTCTTGGGGAAATTTCGAATCTGGGTTCTCATTCCTAAGGTATTTTTCAATGTTGTTATTTATTATTATTATTACTAAATGTAAATAATATAAATAATGTAAATAATACTGTAAATAATGTAAATAATGTGATTGGTAATAAGTTGACTAAACAAAACGACTGTTACATTTTACAGATCCTGAAGGAAGTTTCGCAAGGATCTGGTCAAGTGAGGAAGGTATAGGAATCGAATTCAAAGGACCCAATCATGCACTGATGGCTGAAGTTGTTTTTCCGTGTGGACGACAATACAACGTTAAGGGTAAGAATATATGTTTGCTTCTTAGCTTAAGTTACAAAGGAAATAACAAGATTTGGGAGTCATTCTTTCTTGGCTTATGAATTCATCTGAGATGTGGTTATTTGCTGAAAAATAAAGAATATCTTTGGTAGCATGATGGTATTGTCTTACTCTGCAATACAATTGAATTGTCTCAGTGACCAGGTTATAGATGTACAACACGGCACCTTAACACTTTATACTATTCAAATAATAGCAAGAAATAAATTAAATGCAAATATGATGGCACCTATCTATTAAATGGTCGTCATGGTTCTTTCACATTAAAGAGAATTGAAAACATCTTGTTTGTGCGAGTGCAGTCAGTCAAAATCTCTATAAGGGAGATGCAAGTAGACTTCAGGGGTCAGCAGGAGAGAATGGACACCATTTTGGGGCCGTCCTCTTAATGGCTTTACAGCATACTTGACCCACCCCACTCCCTGAAATGAGGCCCCTGACTGGATCAAATGACTAGTGTTTGAATATGGTAAAGCTTTGAATCAGAAACAATTCTTTGATAGAAAGATATCTAAGAAATGTCTGTTTTTACCATTCTGTTATATTATTTGAATAAAGGATATGGATTTGAGAAAGTGATTTATTCTTCATTAATTCCTTTTTGTAGGTGCCATGACCAACAACCATACATTCTACCTGTATGGAGCAAACCAGACCACTGCCATTGGAGTAACAGGTATCAGGCATTTTGTTTTTCGCTTTTTTCCGTAATTCCAAGAGAAGAATATAGCTGCTCTTTTAAAGACTAGCCTTCACACAAATGCCAAAAAAAGGAATGGCATTAAAAAAAAAGAAGGAAAAACTGAAATGTGTGTGTGTGTGTTTTACTCTTTTACTTGTTTCAGTCTTTTGACTGTGGCCATGCTGGAGCACCGCCTTTATGTGTGTGTGTAACAAATGCAAATGTAAAACATAAGAAATGATTAAGTTTTAATATACAATACGAGCAAATGCTGGAATGCAATGTGTGTGTGTGTATATATATATATGCGTGTATGTATATATATATATGCGTGTATGTATATATATATATGCGTGTATGTATATATATATATGGTTTAGTATTACACTTATCCTGTTTATTTCACCAGTTTACAGATGGTGGAGTAGCATTTAGGTAAGACTTGACAACAACCACTTGTAGGTCAAGCAAACATTAGGGACATAATCATTGGATTCTTCAAAACTAGCCATCTATGATGTTACGGTCATTTCTACAGAGATTACTGCCAGCACTGATTTTTTTGCTGCAATATTTCATATCCAGACATCAGATGTAAACAAACAATGAGACCGAAGACAAAGGTCTCTATAATTTCTGTAGAAATAACCTTAACAAAATAATGTAAAGAGCACTGCTAACACAGTAGAACACGGTGTTAACTTACAAAACCATTTAATATACTTTATGGTTGCATAACGAAATACCAAGTGCTTGGAGGTCATTAAAGTCATCTGTGAGTTCTAAATACTCACAGGCTCTACATGAAAAATAAGAATTCACTTTTTCTCTGAGTATAAACTATAGCACAGATTCAGAAAATATTCTGTATTCTGGCCAGAAAAAAAAAGAAGCTATTTAAGGAATGACAAATAATCAAATATCTTGTGGGATGACAGCATAATTTCATTGTCGAAATTATGCTGCAGACAAGTAATTTATATTGATCATACTTATTGGAAAAATTCAATTTATATCAGCTGCTTATAACTGGTGGTTTTTTTTTTCATTAAACACAAAATTAATTAATTGCCATTTTTCTGGGAATTCATTATATTCAAACTTGATTTGATAAATTATAGTAAAATATACCCAAATTGTCTAATAATGTCAAATATTCTCAGATAGTTCAACAAGAAATTATACATAAAAATAATTAGTTTAATGTGTGTGTGTGTGTATGAATATGAGTGTGTGTATACACACACACATACATACATGTATATATATATATATATATATATACACATACATATATATCCATGTGTGTATGTGTATGTATGTATGTATGTATGTATGTATGTATATATATATATATATATATGTATGTATAGGTTACCTGTGATTTTGTATGTGATATTCTAGGGTAAATATAACTGAATCACTTTATAAAAATCAGATAAATTTGTATGCCCCAAAGAAATAAGTTCTGCTACTTTAGTCTGGGAGCCTTGTATGTTTAGGAGAGGCATGGGCAAACTTTTTCCAGAAGCAGACCACATGATACATGGGTTCATCATGTGGCAGGCCACACTGCTAGAAAAACTGGAGGCAATTTCTTTCAGAAAGTGTGATGGGCCATAGGTCTCTGACAAATGTTTTAGGAAATATATTCATTCAACCCTCACTGTGATTAATATGAAGGATACATTTAAGGCAGCAAGCGGGCAGAAACATAAGCACAATGGGTAAAATGCTTGGTGGCATTTTGTCCTTCTTTGCACTCTCTAGTCAACTTGGTCAACTTTGACTCTCATCATTTTGGGGTCAATAGAATAAGTACCAGTTGAGTACTGGGGTCAATGTAATCAGCTTACCCCCTCTCCCAAAATTACTGGCGTTGTGCCAAAATTTGAAATCAATATGCTTTGTGCATCTACTTATAAAACAAATGCTCCAACAGTTACACTCAGGAGTATAGAATTTTTTAAAATGATATTTGTTTATAAAGTGTATTGTTTATGTGTTTCAATTAATTTTGATAACATCAATAAATTTAGAGGGATTTAATTAAGTAATTTTCTCATTATTTCTCTGATGTCTGCAAATGTAATTTAGCAAAAGTACCTAAAATGAAATTATTACAGAAAGCTTAAATTCAGAGACAAACACTTTAAAATGGTTAGTTTTGTTTACCGGAACCAGAGATGGTCTCAGAAAAGTTAATATCAAATTGTAATGAGTAAAGGCAATAATTATCAGGTATGGGGTGTAATTAAATATGAATCTAATTTGGGGGTGGGGTGGGGTTTACCTGGCAAAGATCTGGGTGGACAGCATAACGAATGCGATCAATAGTTATAATAGATTAATGAGAATTTTACCTCCTGTTTACAAATGTCATTGTGTACTAGTAAAATGAATAGTCACCAATATTTATAGAATATTATAGCTTACAGCTACAAACCTACTCTGAAAGCTTCAAAAAATAAGTTCCATTATGAAGTCAAAGAGAATCAGAAGCCTTTTGGAGGACAACATTTAAAAGTTTTGTGGAAATGTAAAAATCAAAAAACAAACATCTGACAACAGATATTTCTATTTGAAAAAAATAAAAAGTTAAAAAAAAAAACTACTGGACCGTATTGTGATAAATATTGTGTATTCTGCTAAAAATAAGGAAGAATAAAAGACTCTAGATCAAGATATGGAATCAAATGATTTCTGGGATGACATTTCAACAAAGTTGCTGAAATCTAAAAATCAGAAGACATCTTTTATGAGACTGTCACATTAAGTTGACAACATGCTATCAATAAATATTGTCTTAAAATAAAAAAAATACTGACAATTTTAATTTTATTTTATTTTGCAATTTTCTTTAGGACTTTTCTTCATAACAAAGAACGGTCAACTCTTGAAGATCACACTGGTCAAGTATGATTATGCAAACTGCAGTGAATATACTCCAGCAAAAATATCTTCACATGAATTGAAACCAACTCAGACACTTTCTTACAACTCTAACCTCTGGATGTATCATAATTATGACGATTATATAGTAAGTTATCTAATAATTAGCATTTGATTTCAATCATTATGTTAACGAGTTAATAATTTGCTGATAATATTTCTGTATCTCTTTTACGTGAGTTTAGCTGCACACTTGATTTTCTTCAAAATAATAATAATAATAATAATAATAATAATGGTTCCAAATTTTGTCACGAGGGGGATGAGTTGATTACATCAACCCCCAGTATGCAACTGGTACTAATTTTATCAACCCCAAAAGGATGAAAGGCAAAGTCAACCTTGGCGGAATTTGAACTCAGAACGTAATGATGGGCTAAATACTGCTAAGCATACTAACAATTCTGCGAGCTCACTGCCTTTATAATAGTAGTAGTAGTAGTAATAATAATAATAATAATAATAATAATATGCCTGGTTTTGACTGGAAGATTCGCCTACTACCTTTTATGGCATTTATCCCAGTTTGACCAAAAAACATTTCACGTGCCTGAAGCCAGCAGCTTACAGATTGTATTTTAATGGTTGTCATGAAGTTGACCAAATATGCACTTATACCAGTTTTGAAAGCAAACTCCTCATATATAACAGAAGACACTTGCCCAAGGTACCACATAGTGGGACTGAACCCGGAACCATGTGGTTGGGAAGCAAGCTTCTTACCACACAGCCACCACACCTGTGCCTATAGTTGTGTAGCCATGTGTTAATGTCCGTGTAATATAGAATACTATTGTAGTGTCACCATATGTAAATGTTTATATAACATAGAATTATAGTTTTGGTTGTGAGGAAAGGACATCTGTGTTTTATAGGGCTCTAAAGGTGTGTAACCCTTTATATAAAATATCAATGTAACATAAAACTATATTGATGTTTAACCAAGATGAAATGTCTGTGTAACCATTTATGTATGTCTATGGAATAATGAACTCTATGGCTGTGGAGCCAAATATCAATGTCCATAATATAGAATTCTATAGCTATGTAGTAAAGTAACTTCTGAGAGTTCCAAACCCCAAAAATGGAACCATGGTATTCATAAAAATTCCAGTCAGATAAAGTTGTTAGAATTTTACTCTTTACCAACGTTAATCTACTCTCTTCTGATTCCTTTTCATAATGTTGGCTGGATTCTGGGACTTCCGAGCTTATAATGAAGGTAAGTTGGGCAATAAATTAAAGAATGGAGGTGGTGGAGAGGATGTTGAAATAATTATCTTCACATTCTCACCCCTCCTCTATCATTTGCTTCTCTTTCTCTCTTTCCTTTTATATACTCATATATATGTATGTATATTCATATATAGCCGACGAAGGGAAATAACCCTGAAATCCGGATCCGTTCGTGCTGCAGATGTTGGTGAGAGGGATAACTACCCTTGGCAAACAGGACACAGTCGTGTGTCGATAAGCCAGCTGGAGGAGATGTCCTCCTGGGGCTAAAAGCAACAGTAACATCCACCCCTAGGGGTCAGCCACACTTAAGTGGCAATATACTACACTTTATCGTGCAGTTACTGTTAATACTTCATTTAGAGAATTAACATTGCTTGTTTTCACCTTTTCGATATCAGTGAAGAATTTCACTTGAAAAGAAGATATAAGATTGCCAGGTTTTTGTCTCTCTCACCAAGGTCAGCGGCTATCGGACGCCGACGAAGGGAAATAACCCTGAAATCCGGATCCGTTCGTGCTGCAGATGTTGGTGAGAGGGATAACTACCCTTGGCAAACAGGACACAGTCGTGTGTCGATAAGCCAGCTGGAGGAGATGTCCTCCTGGGGCTAAAAGCAACAGTAACATCCACCCCTAGGGGTCAGCCACACTTAAGTGGCAATATACTACACTTTATATATTATATATATATGTATATATAGCGAGAGAGAGAGGTGGGGAGGGCAGGGACAGATATTTATTTATATATATATATACTCTTACTCTTTTACACATTTCAGTCATTTGACTGCCACCATGCTGGAGCACTGCCTTTAGTCGAAGAAATCGATCCCAGGACTTATTCTTTCTAAGCCTAGCACTTACTCTATCGGTTTCTTAGGTCGAACCACTAAGTTATGGGGATGTAAACACACCAACATCAGTTGGCAAGCGATAGTGGAGGGACAAACACAGACACACAAACATATACATATATATACGACTGGTTTCTTTCAGTTTCCATCTACCAAATCCTCTCACAAGGCTTTGGTCAACCCAAGGTGCCATGCAGTGGGGCTGAACCCAGAATCATGTGGTGGGTAAGCAAGCTTCTTACCAACCACACAGCCACTGCTGCACACACACACACACAGTCTAATTCAGAATTGCACCCAAAACTCAAAATTTGAAAAGCAATAGTGGAACCAGTTTTTATGTTGGAAGAAAAAAAATCTTATTTTGTACTATATAGTATAATACTTCTGCTCTTATGATTCTAATATATTCTTCAGTCTTATAAAACAAATCTTCTGTGTTTTTCCATCTTATTTCTTGCCGTATATATTCAACCACTTTTAATCACCCACTATACTTTCTACCTATATATATATATATCATCATCGTTTAACGTCCGCTTTCCATGCTAGCATGGGTTGGACGATTTGACTGAGGACTGGTGAAACCGGATGGCAACACCAGGCTCCAATCTGATTTGGCAGAGTTTCTACAGCTGGATGCCCTTCCTAACGCCAACAACTCAGAGAGTGTAGTGGGTGCTTTTACGTGTCACCCGCACAAAGGCCAGTCAGGCGGTACTGGCAACGGCCATGCCCAAAATGGTGTATTTTATGTGCCACCCGCACAAATCCTAAGGAGTGAAACTATGGTTTATATGTTGCATCTGTTTCTCACCTGTCTATCACACACATGCTTGGTTCACAGTTTGTTTTCAACCTCAGTCTTTGATTAAGGTAAGAAACAGTTTGCAAGCCATAACACCACAACACATAGAAGACCACTTATAACTGGTAGTTCATATATTACAGGTGTCATTGACAGAAATTGTGTGATTTATAAACACACTAATCTGGGACGATACATCATAACCTGGTGTAATCTATAAAGATAGTACGTCTATGGTTGGTACCACATCATAGCTTGGTGTGGTCTATGAATATACCAAATAATAATGCTACATCATGGTCAGATTTGGTCTACAAACATACCATTCTATGATGCTGAGTTACTTGTCTGGTGTATTATCTCCCATACAGAGAGAAGCAATTAAAAAGTAGCATTCCAATAGTTGAAATGTGTTTCTATGCCACAACACACAATGAATCTACTCATAGCCAGTGGCTTATTTTTCTCACTTAGCTAGACCAGGGATTACATCTGAAACCCCATTAATCTTACTACATCTTAGCCTAATGGCTTATCTGTTGAACTTGCCCTTTAATCCTGATCAACATTAATCTTTGATGGATACTTTCATCTGTCATTACAGCGTCTAGTTGTAATCTGAACGGAACTTGGTACAATGAGCTGGGCTCTTCAATGACTATAACACAAAAGGATGATGGTTCACTGGAAGGTAAGAAAAATCCATTTTTCAATATAATATAACATAGAATATTATTGTATTATTGTTTACATTATCTAAATTCAGTACCAGACCATTTAACTCATGAATTTATTGTATTATTTGAAATGTTTTTGTCACAATGTTTTTGAAAAACAGTAAAAGCAGTGTCATCAAAGTATTCATAATTTCATTAATTTTGGTTAATTTTATTTCATTGAAGGTCAATATAACACTGCTGTTGAACGTAGCAATGGTACGTCTGGAGGCGGTAAAGCAGATCTTCATGGCACCATCAGTTATTCAGTCTTTAGTTTTGGTGTTGTTTGGAATGAAGGATCTTCCATTACTGTCTTCAGTGGTGAGTAGTAGTAACAAAAGTATACACGTATATGTATGTATGTTATACACACATACATATATACATAAATAAATAAACAAATAAATAACAACAGATGGATAATGTGTCAATACCCTACAACTGTTTCCAATGAATTTTTAATTGATTAACAGAGATATTACATCATTAGAAAAAACAGTTACATCAAGTGAATACATGAAACACAACATTCAAAAGTATTCAGAGCCAACGGGATGTGGATATGCATATATATATATATATATATATATATATATATATATATATATATATATATATATATATATATATATATGTATATATATATATATATAACAAGGGAACAATGGAGTTGTTTTATCACATTTTTTTTCAGTATCATATGGGTGACAAATCATATATGTTGGTAAACATAGAAAAGAGCAATAATAATGAATATATTTGTATACAGTGCTCAGGTGCACTACAACTCATCAGAAAAAGTAGGCAAGAGTGTATGAACAGTACATAGAATAATGCACCAGAAGTGAACAGTGAATGAGTTGTTTAAAAAGAAAGTGGTGGGAGCATTGTATCATATTTGATTATATAATCAAAGAAGCAGAGTCATCTATTCATGACCTTGCTGAACAAATAAATATATTTGTTTACCAGAGTTATGAGTTGGGGACTAAGGCTTTCACTTGTTTCCAAATAAGTAATATTTCCCCCATGGCTGAACATGTTTCTTGTAGATGATTGGAAATGTCAAACCTTGCTTGTTTGACGGTAATACTAATTTGTGACCATCATGTGATGTCTAGACAAGGGTACACACAAACACACACAAATGTACACATGTATATATTAGCTGATATAAATAGAAGCAAACAATGTAATTTTTGCATGGCAGAGAGAGCAAGAATCCTACAAAACTCACTTGACTGGCAACCTTTTAAACTCCAGGAAAGAAGTGTTTAGTCAATGCCCACATCTAAAACGTTTCTTACTATAAGCTTGGAATTCCCTGTTTGTTGAATACGTTCACAGCAGCTTTTTGGAATATCACCATGGCCAGAACCAATGTAAGTGTGGTAGCCCCCTCCTGCACAAACAAATATATTTTTTTGCTTACAAAACTAACTGATCATAACATTTCTTCCCCAAGCTGTAGAGAGGTTATGCATCTTCGGCCATTTGAGTCTGGTAAGTCACCTATTTGGCTAAGCACTTTATAGGTGCGAAACCAATGGACACTCTATGACAACTTCCTACCAAAATATATTATTGTTCTAATGTTTTAGGGTATGCTTTTCTTTTTTCGGATATATGAACTACTGACGATAAATATATATATATACACACAACAGCCTTCTTTCAGTTTCTGTCTTACTAAATACGATCAAAAAATCTTCCTTAGTGGAAGGAAGACATATGCCCAAGGTGCTGTGCAGTGGACTGAACCTAAGACCACATAGTTGGAGAACAAGCTTCTTAACCACACAACCATACCTGCACCTATGTATATAGGCTGATATTAAACCATGTACTTTGGGTGTAGCTTTGATTTCATGTCAGTGTATTAAATAATAATTATGAATTTGTCGATATTATATGTGTGTATGCATGTATATGAATGTGTATGTGTGAACAAGTTGAGTTGGTTTACTATAAATTTGAGTAAACAGAGACAAAATACCAAATATGCATAAGTAGTGTGTTTGTGTGTGTATGCACATGTTTGTAAGTAAATATTTGTTGTTAAGATGTCTTTATTAATTGTCACATAATGTGTTTTGTTGACATTTTACTTTATTAAATGCCTAATGCCGACCCTTAGAATTAACTTATGGTATGTCTACACACATATATATATATATGTGTGTGTGTTTGTGTTCTGCAGGTCAATGTATCCCTTCATCAAGCAATGGCATTGAGTTGAAAGCCCACTGGTCATTGGTTGCAGCCCAAAGATCTGTTGAGATCAGCTGGAAAGCATTTTACACAGGAATGGACAATTTCTACAAAGGTGAGAGATCTTAGATGTTACCTGTAAATGATGGGTGGATGAATGGATGGATAACCGGATGTTGACAGAAATGATAAGTGAAAAGCTTTGAGGATTAATGTATAGCTGGGTGAATGAGGGAATAACAGAATGAATAGGTAGGTAGAAGGGTGGATGGATTAGTAGTACTTGGGTGCTTTTTATGAGGCACCAGCACCAAATGCTCTTTATGTAGCATTGGCACAGGTGCTTCTTATGTGGCACTGGCATGGATGCTCTGTATATATACTCTGAGTGATTGGCGTTAGGAAGGGCATCCAGCTGTAGAAACTCTGCCAAATCAGATTGGAGCCTGGTGTTGCCATCCGGTTTCACCAGTCCTCAGTCAAATCGTCCAACCCATGCCAGCATGGAAAGCGGACGTTAAACGATGATGATGATGATGATGATATATATATCATCATTATCATCATAATCGTCATCATTGTTTAAAATCTATTTTCCATGCTGGTGTGTGTGTGTATGTGTGTATATGCATACTTATATACAAGTGTGTATGTATCTATAAAATTCTGATTGCCATCGTCTGACCTTAATTTGTGATATTCCTTTATTTCAGATTCTAAAGAGGAATAAAACAGAAGAACTACAAGCCTCTCAAAGAAATTTCCTTATTATTCCTTCAGCATTTCTGTTTAATTTGAAATTTAAATGTTAATCAGTTAAACCTTCTGTTAATTAAAGTTGGAATTAACAAAAACCTCCATGTGTTTCAGTTTTTCTTTATTTCTTTCAACACAGAAAATGTATTGTAGTTTACCGTTTCAATCCTGACAATATCTCATCAGCTTATATAGGCTCAGCTGTATCAATGCACAGAGACAGTGCTCCAGTGTGGCCATGGTCATGTCGGGTAAAATTAAGTAAAGAACTGAAGCATTCACTTCAATATCACCGTTTTTGTGCAGATCATAGGTTCATTCTGCACAAGCCAATGGAAACGTGCTAGAAATAGCAGCCGAATCTCCCTCAAGTCATGTCCAGTTACTTTAAATTAGAAAAGGGCCCAATAAATAATGTAATCATGCAAACCCTTAAAAGTACAGGATGATCAAGCTAAGGGGTTTGACCGGAGCAAAAAAAAAAAAAAAAAAAAAAAATAATGTAATAGGTGTAAAACAACTTGCTGTAAACGAATATGAATAAAAATGCGCCCTCCCGAAGGGGGGGGGGTCGCGGAGAGGACTCGGAAAATTCACATCGTCAGACCATGACCTTTAAACTCTAGTGTTTGACTGGAACAAAAATTTTTTTTAAATAGTTTAATAGCAGTACAACGACATGCAGTGAACAAATATAAAAAAAAATGCTCCCTCGTAAGGGAGAGGACTTGGAAAATTAACATCGTGAGACCATGACCTTTAAACTCCTGTGTTTGTCCGGATCAAAAAGTTTTTTTTTAATAGTTTATTAACAGTACAACATGCAGTAAACAAATATGAAAAAATGCGTCCTCGCGAGGGTGGGGGGAGTAGAGGACTCGGAAAATTCACATCGTCAGACCATGACCTTTAAACTCTTGAATAGCCATGTTGAGTCGTTCCATCTGTTGAACATAGAGTTCCGCATTGACCGTTTGGTTCCGTTCAAGCAATTCGTAATGGATAATCTTTTCCCAGTCCCACCATATGCACAACATCGTTTTACAGGGATGAAGATCTTGTTTCATGCACGGTGTCGCTTGTTTACCGGGGCTAAGCCATTCCTTACGCTGCTTCCTATTGATGTACAGGCACCATTTTTCGTTGCCAGTAATAATTCAGTAAAGAAATCGTTGCTTGTGTCCATGAGTTGAGCGGTGACGAGCAAGTAAACCAGCAGAGATTGTGGTTCGTTGACTTTTGTTGTTGTCACTTAAAGCATGCGGAACCCATGCTCCATACTTCTGAACCTTTCCCATCGAGTGAAGATGCTTCTCTATAGCAGTGTGGGGGAATTCCATTTTCTCTGCCGGTTCTCTTGTCGTCTGACGAGAATTTTTGTGCAAAAGTTGGTTTTATTGCTCTTCATCGAACTCAACTGAACGGCCAGAATGAAGTGCATCTTTGAGGTCAAAATTTCCATTTTTGAACTTGGCATACAAATCACAGGCGATTCTTTCAGCCATGGCACCCTCTCCATACACAGCACAAATGTCACGAGCAGCTTTTGCAGCCTTAAAACCTTGATGTAAAGCAAAAAGAAGGAGGTATCGAAAATGCTCGTTTTTCTTAACTTGACATTCCATTTTAATGATCTGAAATTAAACAAAAATTAACTAAAATTAGCTAGAAAAAAAAAAAAATAGATTCAAAAATGATTCAAAAATAGAATTCGATCTGTAGAAAAGGCATAGGTAGAAACTCCATGAGATGTACTCAGTGTAAGCTCTGGACACATAAGAGGTGCAGCAATATCAAAGGGAGATAGTTTTTGTGCGTGACAGATGCACAGGGGCAATAAACACTGAAAATGTGCAGAAAACAGCTTCTGTCACATTCCAGGGAGAAAAACTAAAAGTAGTTGATAGCTTCTGTTACCTAGGTGACCAAGTCTGTAGTAGGGGTGGGTGCACTGAAAGTGTAGCTGCTAGAATAAGAATAGCCTGGGCAAAGTTTAGAGAGCTCTTACCTCTGCTGGTGACAAAGGGCCTCTCGCTCAGAGTAAAAGGCAGACTGTATGACGCATGTGTACGAACAGCCATGCTACATGGCAGTGAAACATGGGCCGTGACTGCTGAGGACATGCATAAGCTTGCAAGAAACGTAAGTGCCTTGAGAGAAAATTTAGACATAAGAAGCGTCAGTTGTGGTGTGCAAGAGAGATGATTGCGCTGGTATGGACATGTGGCAAGAATGGATGAGGATAGCTGTGTGAAAAAGTGCCACACCCTAGCAGTTGAGGGAACCTGTGGAAGAGGTAGACCAAGAAAACCTGGGATGAGGTGGTGAAGCACGACCTTCAAATATTGGGCCATCCCGAGGTAATGACTAGTGACCGGGACCTTTGGAGATATGTTGTGCTTGAGAAAACCCAACAAACCAAGTGAGACCATAGCCTATGGCCTATGCCAGTGGGTGTAACCAGCCCACTTATGAGTTCCCCTCATTCATTGGACAATAAACCTTGCTTGTGAAGACATTGAGGCAAGTGAAATCAAAATTGCTGATGTGGCCAATGACAGTACCGGCTATTTGGCACTTGTGCCAGTGGAATGTTAAAAGTACATCCAAGCGTGATCGTTGCCAGGGCCACAGATTGGCTCCTGTGCCGGTAACACATGAAAAGCACCATTCAAGCATGATTGTGGCCAGCATCACTTTACCAGCACATGAAAAACAACATTCAAGCGTGGTTGTTGCCAGTACTGTGTGACTGGCCCTCGTGCTGGTGGCACGTAAAAGCACTAACTACACTCTCGGAGTGATTGGCGTTAGGAAGGGCATCCAGCTGTAGAAACTTTGCCAGATCAGATTGAGCCTGGTGCAGCCTTTGGCTCACCAGCTGAAGCCATTGGTCATTCTCTGTGTATAGTTCATGGTTTAAGTTCCTGACGTTGCTTTAGTTTTGAGTGCAAGAAATGAGACTCCACACATTAGTTTTTAGCTTAAGAGTTCTGTGAAGGGACATTCTTAGAGTGACTAAAAAGGAAAAATGCGACATTACAAACCTGTTAAGACACAACCATATCATCCACAGCCTTGATGTTCAAGATGCAAAAATGGTAAATTCTGTAAGTGAAAGTTAAGGCTTTTTTATAAGCAATTTAGATTCTTTGATACCTGTTTATTAAAGTTTCTACTGAGTTATCCATCAATTCCTCAGGCTGAAAAAATAAGAAAGCCTTCCAGCGCCGATGGGACATTAAATCTTTTAATAACAAAGTACCAAAGACTTTTCCGAGTTCTACAAGTTTCCTGTTTTAAAATGGCTTAACTTAAATCCTTCCATCAAAATTTCATGTTAAATTGTTCTAAATGCCAGCTTAATATTACAAAGTCATTTAAATTCTTTATAATTTTCAAAATTAATGGAAACAAAGACAGTCATCATCATTTAATGTCCACTTTCCATGCTGGCATGGGTTGGACAGTTTGACAGGATCCAGCAAGCAACGAAACACTAATTATCTCACTCCTCTCCTCCATAAAGCGTCTTGAGATCAACCTTCCACACTTCATCCTATGTCTTCCTGGACGTCTCTCTCACACAGGTCCCATGCACTTCAAGTGACTGGGCCTTCTTTACACAGCCGTCTTTCTCCATACGCATCACGTCTCAACCACCACAGCCTTCTCTCTTACACATTTCATCTGATGCCTTACCTTTCTTTCAATACATTACCACTCTGTTGTACATGCACCATGACAATGCAAATCCGAGCATGCTAGCTTCATTCCTCCCTGGTCTTTCAGAACATCTTCTTCCACTGTTAATTCGGTCCCCTAGATAGCAGAAACTATCCACTTCCTCTAGGGAGCCTCCAGGGCATTTAAGAAAATCGATTTCTTGGGATATCTTGTCTACTGTTACAGAACTAACGAGCCCCAATTAGCTGTAGTTTGATTTGAAATTGATTTACATGTTAGATAATCTAGTCCTATACGCACTATTATTTACTTTTGCATGTTTCAGCTAAAGGGATCTGACCATGCTGGAGCACTGCAAGCAAACTATGCCAAGAAAAAAAAAAAGGTGTAATTATTGCTAAAACGTTTCTTTGATTAGAAATTTTGCTGGATTAGAATTGATTTGGGACTAAATAACAGCAACAGTATTGTCTCATTCAAGGCCTTAATTATTGGAATGCAAATAAATAAATCTGAGGGTTTAATTACTCAAAGTACGAAAGACATTAGCTAAGACAAAGTATTGAACGTGAAAACAAATTGGAAAAGTATATCTGAAAGAAATTTTTTAAAGATTCTTTTATGGAATGGTGGATCTCGAAGTAAATAAGGCTATAAAACAGCGTGTAAATATTGGGTTTAAAAAAAAACTTTGGACAGAAAAAGGAGAGGGCTCTTCATGGAATTCGAACTCGTATCTCTTGTAAACATTAAATATTAATAATCAAGCCATGATCATTTCGTCTGACATTATCTGGAATATACTCAAAAGTAATCTGTCCATAATATGAATCGTTTTATTACGGTGTTGATATAAGGAAGACTTAGCTGCTATTTCATGCAATCAGGTCAACTGGCGGCGAAGAAAGAAGCTTGAAGACGGTGACAACTTGGAACATGTCACCATTAATTCCATTGACATCAACAGTAAAAAAAAAAAATGCCAGGCTGGAATGAAAATTTAATTGTTGTTTAATGTTTTGGGGCTTTGAATAATACCAAAGATCAATATCTTTGGCTTCGATTAGGTAACAATCAAGAAATATCGAAGGAAATTGTGTATTTTTCACAAATCAAATTTACACCTTCAAAATACACGTAGACACACACACACACAAACAAGTACACATACACACACAAATCTATTTGAAAAATATAAAATTAGAACAATGGACTGATTTATTTTTAAATAACGATGTTTAATATAAAACAATGTAAAAAAAAGCTTGGCATGATAACATTCCGATTTAGAGAATAAAATAAAATATGTTACGGAATCATATGGAAATAACCAAAACTTTAAAGAATGTTCTAGTAGTTTCGCCAAACTTGCTGCTGTGCATCCCATCATGAGACATTCCTCTCGCTTCTCTTCTGAGACATTTGCCCCCGTCTCTGTGTGTCAATATTATTAATTATACCATGATAATATTGTGTGTATATATATGTGTATACATATATATATATATGCACACAATATTATTTCTTTGTATTGGGTGGATACATGTTTTTCATGTGATGCAGCACAGACAAAATATTTGCGCTTAAAGTTAAGGAAATATGAGAGACAGAATGGTAAAAATTAGGTACAAGGCGGCCCCTCCAGGAAGAAATGTGGTCGATGTTCTTTTTTGGTGTATATTCATTAAAGGAAATGGTTTTCAACATTGCAGACCCAGAAATATCATAAGGTGGATCAAAACCTGTTTATTGAGGTATCATCGATCTTCGATCTTTAGATGTAGAGAAAAGATGAAAGAACTTTATTTCTTTTTAATGTTTCATCGATGTGTTTAGAGTCGCGTGGTCAATAATAATAATAATAATAGGAAAACGGTAATGGGAAGTTGTAACGTTTATGCCTTTTCCTGAGATGTTAAACCGTTGGTTGTGAGAGTATTACTGATGTGTTGTAGTATAATAATAATAATAATAATATGTAGCAGGAGGAAGGGGGTAAAACAAGATCGAGTCAAACATTTCTTGTTATAATTGTTGTGTGACCGAAGACTGAATTTTTGGATCGTCTTCTTTTAAATTGTACCCAGGCCTTTGTAAGGTTAGAAAAATAGAGACACAGTTTTATTTCTGTTGCGAATCTTCGAAGAAGAAGAAGACATTGCGAAGGAACGAAGTTGTCAAAGAAAGAAATTAACACATGATCCTGTTGATGGTGTTTTGTTGTGTAGGAGGTTTCTTTTATGAATTATTAATTATATTAAGTCTGTGAAGACACGAGGAAGTAAAGTATGATTGTGAAAGAGAGAGAGAGAGAGAGAGAAAGAGGTTGGTGGAAGTAGAGAATTAAGGAAACATTACGTATTGAACTTGGGTCCACCACCTTGATAGTTGCCGGTCATTGCTGCTCCACTAAAGTCGAAGCCAGGATTTTCATACTGGAATCGTTGCAAAGTTAGTTTTTTCTCCATCTGATCGAAAGTATAAGGGTCAGCTTGGTATTGTCCTTCTAGTAACGACTTCCAGCACTTCTCAGCTCCACAAAACGACTTCAATAAACACAAATCCACTTTGCATTTGTCTTCCAAAGTCCACAAACAGTCGTCGGCGCGGACCACATCCGCCAGCTGACCGTCTATTACCGTCTCTCCTTTGACAACCAGTTTCAAGTGTCGTGGTTGAATAGTACACTTGATATCCCGACCTGAAGTACCTGGTTGCACGTTGACCAGTACGAATACTTCGTCTACAGTCTGCCACCAAGCACCCCACGGGGTCTTCACGGGAACGATGCCACTTTTCTCCTCGAAGTGCGCCATTATACCGCTTAGCAAATGATAGAGTTGTCTTCTCTTAGATTAAACAAGTTATCTCCCCTTTACTTATACCCATCGTTTCCGTGGAGGGGAAACCTCGACACGGACCTCCTAGAAATAGCAGCCAAACGTCCGAAAATCTCACCCTTAACCCGTTCAAGATGGAACTATACTTTGGACAATATAGTGCGCTTTTTGAATATAGTAGTCAACTTACATTATGTCAAACTGAAGCTTGTACTTTTTCAATTGGTCCCTAGAAATCCGGTTATATACACACACACACACACAAATTTACCAAAGAAAAGTGAGAAAAGCGGCTTCTATTATTTGGTTAATCAATATATACTCTCCATTGTTGTAATTCCTAGGTTGTCAGAACAACGAGATTAAACGCTAGTCTCAACCACTGTTTCTCTTGATAGCCACGCAGCAGAGGGCTGACAGTGTGCTCGGGTCCTTTCAATCCCTATTCTTATTGTGTGTGTGTGTATATATATATACATCATCATCATCATCATCATCATCATCATCATCATCATGTATGTATGTATGTATGTATGCATGCATGAATGTATGTATGTATGTATGTATGTATGTATGTATGTATGCATGCATGCATGAATGTATGTATCCATGTATGTATGTATGTATGTATGTATGTATGTATGTATGTATGTATGTATGTATAGGAAACCAAATTTGCATGAATTAAGCTCTCAGAAGCAAGAACTAAGCACCGAAGTAACCATAATTTCAGGAGATGGCACTCAACCAAAAGTGCATGCCATCTCAATCACCCCCTCCCCCCCCCCTTACTAACACCAACGACCCTCTGGGTAGGCACCAAAATCACAACTTACCATTTCTCTGTTTTCCTAAAATATAATTTCTTTGTTCCTTATAAATCGATATTTCTTATCCACTTTCACACATTTTTTGTTCATTTTTAATTGTAAAAGTAACTGAAATACACAGAATTTATACGAATATACATATCAAGGAATCATTACCATCACTGTACACTATAATTTTGGTAATATAGTGTCCTTGACGATCCAAAACAGTCTTTCTAATAGTACACAACAATTTCAATCGTTCCCATTTTGAGAGCTTAATAAATCGGATATCGATATTATCGATTTCTTTAAAAAAGCGCATTTCAAATTGATAATAGAAAGGAAGGGAATATGTGACTATAATTCGTTTTCCTCTGGGAAAATAATCAATGCAGGTAAAAATTTAACGGTAACATTCGGAGAAATGAAACACGGTAAAGTTCCGAAACTAAGCCCGTCTCATGCTTACATTTATTATTCGATCGTGCGAATTCTTTCTTAAGAATATGAAACAATAAAAGTGCACAGTATTCTTATATTTTCTCATATAGTTTTAAAAGTAGAATTAACGAGAAAAAAAAAAAATGAAACGCCGTGAATCGAAACCGAATCGCCGTCTTGACACTGGGAGCTTTACCTGTTTCTGTGTCTGTAAAAATCGTTATTATTAGAAGGGGACTAGAAGCAGCATTCACCGTGTGTAAGCAAGTGCTTGTATCAGAAAAATGTAAGGATTAGCTTCCGGTCTCATTAAAACTGACAGATGACAATTTGAATTACAACGGAGGAAGACTTGCTTTAACTTCCATCAACCTTTGTATACGTTTGGCGTATATATATACATACACACACACATATATATATATACACATATATACATATATATATATAATTGTTTCATCATGATTATACCTCCCGACTTAATGTGGCTGGTGAGTAGCATTTATAGCGATTTCTGCATCTATCTAGCTATGTATTTGTTTGTCTGTCTGTCTGTTTATCCATCTATGTGTCTTGAAGATAATCACGAAGAGATCCATACAGCTTAATGATCTGTTTAAGAAAACAAAAACTTTCCAGGTTGTTTAACATCAATCACACCCTTTATCCTTTGGATCCGGCATGATCGATATAATTAGATCAATAGTTGTAACAATAACTTTTCTTATTGGGGGGTTAGGACAAGTGATCGTTATTGGAACCATTACAATACTTCGGATTTGCAAAGAAGGGCAAAGATCAGACTGTGTGATGTTCATGCCTTTCTTCTTGGCTGGTTTTAGCGGAATAAAAGAAAGGAATCGATATCAGCTGAGAAACGAATCTACCATTTGTAGAATTGTTTCTAATTTTGGGACAAGGCCAGCAATTTGATGACGGATGGGGCTTGGTCGATTGAACCGATCCTAGTATTCGATTGGTATCTTATTTTATTGATCCCGAAAGGGCGAAAGGTAAAGTTCATCTCAACTCAGAATGCAAAGAGCCAGAAGAAATAGCGCTATACATTTTGTTCGACGCGCTAACGATTCTGCCGGAAAATATGTAATTATAGTTTTTGTTTTGATTCTTTAAATACATGGAACCTATATTGAGGAAGAAGGGGGAGGAGGGGAAAATAGTGATGTTGTGGCATTCATTCTGTGTTAGGGAAGAGAAGTAAAAGGTTCGAAGTGGACCGGGTCCAAGTCTTTAATAATTGTGGTTAACAATATATTGGTGATGCCTAAAAATTATTGAAATAGGATATTGGATCTTTTTGATATTCATGCCTTTCCCAATGGTTTTACCAACACAACTGAAGAAGTAGTTGTGTTTGGAGAAATCAAAGGGTTTTGAATAATGTAATCCTTCTGTACTGCCGTTGGACCTGATGGATTTCTAATCAAATCTCCCTCTCGTCACACACAAATCCATTGTAATGTAAAACGAAAGGAACACATTACAGAATGTAGTCCTAGATAACCCACAAGGCTGTATGTATAGTCATGGGTGGAATGCTTTGGGATTAGGGTTTTCTCTCTCAGAGATGCCTGAGATTAAACAACATTTCTTTTGTGGTACTTCATAAAAAAAGCAGGGTATGTTACAGACTTGAGGTAGCAGACGATTTGGTTTCGATTCTCAGAGCATTTCTCCTCTCTTATTGTTACATGTGTCCTTGGAGAAGGCATAAACATCATAACAGCCTTAAATCCCATCCGTTAATTCCAATACCAATAATATTCCCGAAATAAATTCGAGTTCTTGTAATTCTTTATTATTATTTTTAAATGCTTCTGCGATACAAATCACCAGAGTTGTTTTATTATGGATAGAAAATGTATATTTGGAACGTTCGTGCCTTTTCCCACCACATATTAACAACATAACAAATGCTAATTGAATGCCAACATATGTATCTATCCGATATTTCGGTGGATCGAGTCTGAGGTTCAATTCTAATTCCCAGTATCAAAAAACATGAATTCTCCATTAGATTTTAATAATTATCGAAATATTTGTTTACATTTTAATCGTCAACTCTTAATGCTTTCTTTTCTTTCTTCTGTCTTCTTTTTTTTTTTTATATTCTTCGTTCTTTCATTCATTCATTCATCTTTCGTTTTCTTCCGTCATCTCTTCGTCAATTATGTTCTTTAGCATTCTTCATTATTTCTTACAGCAGCAGTTTTCGTTGTTAAAACGAATTCCTGTATTTTTTTTCTCTTTCTTTGTGAATTTATAATTTCTGTTGATTTCCATTATATCACCTACAAATTAATGACAACACATAGATCAAACATCTGGCTCACGGGCCAAACAAAATATATTTTGACGAACTCACGATCATCTATCTATCTATCTATCTATCTATCTATCTATACACACACACACATTTATATACACACGCACATATATGCATACATGCATACACACACGCTCACACATCCCTGTAATATAAATTCTTTAGATGTATGCTTTCCACAAATATATGCCCTTCACATACATGTATACGTGTACACGCTAGATTTGTACACAAACACACAATCTCATTTTTATTAATTTGTCCTCTTTATAAACATATACATGCCAAAGTAGATTTTACATTTAAGGTCACATATCCACACACACACACGCGTGAATAAATCACAGTATGTCATAATATGTAGTTTCACAGTTTCTACAAACCAAAGCAATTCCATTATTCTCTCAGTGTGGAATATGTTCTAATTCTTCGTATCACTTAATGGGATTAATAGCAGACATTCAGCCTCCTCAGTTTCCGTCAGTGATTTTTTCCATCTCGTAAGAGTATTTGGTTCGTTCTCATATCGTCGAATATTGTTGTTTAATGGTATAAAGGAGAAAGGGTCGGACTCACGAACATTTTCTGGGCCTCAAATACTGATGTGAGATAGGGATTGAACAGGCTTGTAATCTCGGACATTCCAACTGTGACCATAACATCTCAGACAAGTGTATCCAGTTCAACATTGTCCCAAGGTTCCTTTTGTATATATATATATATATATATATATATATATATATATATATATAATATAGGTTTGGGTGTGATGTTAGAGATGTGGCTATTATTTCTAGCCAGTCGAGCAACTTCATTAGCTCATCGTGTCTGTGAAATGATTCAGTTAAGGTTTTATTTAAAATTTAGTGTATCGTACATAAATATGGAACTGCCCCTTTCTTCTGCAAACTATACTCTTGGGAGGAGTTGGATTCATGACCACAAGCACCCAAAAATGCTTGTCAAAGGAGTCTCAGTGTGGTCACTCGACTTGCTAGAAATAGCTGTCAAATCTTCTCAGACTACATCCTGCTGCCTTAATTAAGGAGAATCATGTAGGATGATATAGTCTTAGATAAACTGAAGCTGAAGGAAAAAAACCAAAAAAGGGATTATTGCAGATGGAACATTTCTGATTATGGGGTTTGCTGAATCGGAGCTGAGATTGGGCTTAATGTGCTATTGTTGCCTCTCTAATATACCTAATACTTGGGTGGGTACCCTCATTGAGTGCTCTTTTACACAGGGTTACTGCTACCATACCCAACAGATGGAAAAATGTGAGCCCAAGGTGAGTCTCAACATGGTCATCCAACATTCTAGAAATAGTAGTCAAATCTCTCGCAAACCACACATTTGGCACTTGAGTTGTCTGTAGTGGAACCAATTCTGCTAGTAATATTTTGCTTGGATATAGGGGAGCTGTTTGCTGACAGGCCTACCTGGGATCATTGAATTCCAGAAAGGTAACTTCCTGGAATCTAAAAGATTGCAGACTTACAACCTGTGAGCCATGATTTCTTCCTTCCTTGTCTTCTGCCAATCTCTGATAGCAACGACTGCTATCTTTAGCAGTTACTGTTACAATGTGAAGACACATGACTCAGTGGTTAGAGTGTCAGGCTCACAATCATGAGGTAGTGAGTTCAGTTCCTGGACCAGGCTGCATGTTGTATTCTTAAGCAAGTCACTTTATTTTATGTTGCTCTAGTTTACTCAGCTGTAGAAATGAGTTGTGGCGTTACTGGTGCCAAGCTGTATCGGCCCCTTTGCCTCCTTTCCCTTGGATGACATTGGTGGCATGGAGAGAGAAGGCTGGTATGCATGGGCGACTGTTGGTCTTCCATAAAAACAACCCTAGGTTATGCGTTTGCCGGTGAGGCAACTTTCCGACCAGACTTGTGCCCCAGAGGGGAACCTCTTAGGTGCGCCCATGGTCATTCATGACCAATGGAGTTGAGTACTGTTACCATGTATAATATATCTATCGTTGTAAACATTTAGATTTCAAGTTGCTGCTGCAATTGAATAACAAAAAGCTAGTTTCATGACGGAGGGGGATGGAGGTTTGTCTTTTATCCCTGCATATGATATTGAACATATTTGGTAACTTATTCAAATACCTTCTGTCACTATTGACATTCACTTGGCTGAGTGAGAGAACCTACACACTGTTGCTCAATCTGCTAAAAATAGCAACTAAATCTTCTTCCAATCACACACCATCACTTTGTAAATGGACATGTTAAATAATGTTGTCCTCGGCTCTCTGCACAAGGAATTCAGCTGGATTGTCATTGATGGAATGTCTTTGATCATTGGTCTGTTTTGTCAGGGCTTGTTTAAACATGAGATAAATAATTCTTTCTTTGGACCCTGAACTTTTGATGGAATCATAGAGATCCCATCCAGGTAAATGGGGTACCTAGTGTATTGTACACCTGTGTAGATTCCATCCCTTCTTCAGGTCTCAACATAACCCTTTTCTTTGTTTAGAAAGAGAAAGGAAGAGTCAACTGCCAGAAATGTTTATTTTAGGGATCCTGAAAGGCCCAGTCGACTTCAGTGGAATTCTAACAGATGGCTAGAATAATGAATGCTCCAAAGCATTCTATCCAATGCTTCAGCAACTCTGCCAGTATTCCAAAATAGCAACAGATTTTGACTTCTTGCATTATCAAATATTTCTTTTGCGTTCTGAGTTGAAATCCTACCTGGATCAACTTCACTTCTCATTCCTCCTGGGTCAACAAAATAACTTCTGGACAAATATAAAATGGCTTCTTCACTTTCTCCAAAATTTGTTGCCTTTGTAACCCCTTGATGCTCTTTCCTGTTGTGAATCGTGAGATGAAGTAGTGACCCCTGGTTGAAGCAGACTCCCTTTAGACAAACTATTTATTTAAACCCTTTCACCAACATCAACATGAATATCATCGTCATCATCATCGTTGTTTAACATCCACCTTCCATGCTGGCAAACCTTATTACCTTCTTCTATGAAAGTGTAGTTTTGTGACTAATTAATAATTAATAATTAAGTCATTAATATTCTGTGTGTTTGTAAGTGTTGTTGTTTATGTGAGTCTCATTGAACCAAACCTTTGATCATGGGGTACCACCTCTGATCATCCTGTCTTTTTGAAGACTGTATGTAGTGGTGTGATTTGAGGGAAGTTTGGCTACTATTTCTAGCAGTTGAGCAACTCTATGGAGTTTCCCCCTTTGCCTTGTGTTACAGATGGGTTTGTGAATCATTTGAGATGTAGTGGCAGCAGGGGGTGGGGAGAACGAGGTGGTGGTGGTGGTTCCTTCAACATGGATCTGAAAATAGCAACAGATAGAGAAGAATTACAAGTGATGGGAGTCAAAGAAAGCGGGTGGGGGAGTTGTGTAGGGATTAGTGGATACTAAAGGATGATTGGTGGTGGTGGTGGTGGGGAGTTGAGGAGGGGTGGACAGGAAAGACTTTAAAGGTGTGAGAGGGAGGAGGAGGAGGAGGAGAAAGAGATGTGAACCCTTGGAAGATGAAAGAGATTATAAAGAATGTGAAAAAGGAGGAGATTCTGTGTATGTGTGAGGGGGGGGGATGCCGCATCCCTCCATCTTTTCTCTTCACCATTAGGAAGGAAAGGTAAAAGAAAGGAAAAGAAAGAAGGAGTGAAAGTAGAGATGAAATTTGGTAGACAGACAAAAAGATGTTTTCAGTTTAGTAAAAATATCTGAAGCAAAAAAAAAAGGTTACCTAACTGTTTGGTAGAAAAGAGAACTGCTTCCATCCTCCTCCTCCTCCTCCTGCTGCCAATTCCTTAACAGTTTTTCAAACTTGAGGTGTGTGACCTAAAAAAGGCCCATTTCCTTACTAATATCTTCCTCCTCCCTTCTTTATTGCTGCTGTTGAGATGAAAGTACTTAGGGGGGTAACTTGTGTGTATGTGTGTGTTTAGTGTTTTTTCTTCTTTTTTTTATATTTGTTGTACTTTCTGTTGACTCATCTTCTAAAAATGTGTTAAGGGGTTTAGTTAGTCCCCTGCTGAAATTTATTTATCTCTCCCCCCCCCACACACATCACCCACCATTCCTTGGTGTTAAGAAGATACCATTAAAGTAATCCTATACTGTTAAAGAAAAACTAGAAATAAGAAATTGAGCTGTTTTAGAGTTTTCACTTTTTGTTTGTTTTTGTTTTGCTCTGGCATGGCTGTGTGGTGAAGAAGTTTGACTTGCAATCACATCGTCACAAGTTCAGTCCCACCTTGAGCTGCACCTTGAGCACATGACTAGCCCAGGGTCAACCGATGTTCATCTTATGTGTGTGT
Source organism: Octopus bimaculoides (assembly GCF_046866305.1). NCBI lineage: Eukaryota > Metazoa > Mollusca > Cephalopoda > Octopoda > Octopodidae > Octopus > Octopus bimaculoides. The sequence goes on from NC_142940.1 coordinate 64,109,472, forward strand.
GTGTCTATCCTCTTTACTTCTTGCCTACAAGTGTTGGTTTGTTTACTCTCAGTTTTAACTCAGCAGCTTGATAGAATAAGACCCAGCATCATTTGAGGATTAAGTATCTTTGCTTAAAGAAGCAGCACAAGGATGGTGACAGGGTTGACAGTTTAGTAATTGCTGACCTTTTGGCCACTTATTCACTAAACCCTCTTGATTTGGTTATTTGTACAACAAAAAAAAAAAAAAAAAAAAGAAAACAGAACATGAAGGTTAACTCTGGGAATTTCCAAGAAATGTTCTCATTTCTACTTAAGTAGAAATGAGATTGAGTAAATCTGTGATCAAGCCATAACTATTTGTCATTTCTGTTTTGTTGTAAATGTATCTTGCTACCATTAGGGTGTAATTAAGGAATGATTTAACTACTACTTCTAGCAAATTCAGCCATGTAGAACTTGTTTGGTCATCATTCTAGCTGTGGTCATCTTTATTAGTGCATCTGGAGGCATGGCATATTACTTTAAGATCTGGGTTCCAGGAACATATGGTCTGTATTTCAAAGATGTTAGAGAATTTGTTATAGAGAGTGGGTTGTTAAGAAAACCACAGGAAAACATGGTAGAATCCTCGTATATTGCTATTAAAAAAATTTTTTTTACACATTTCTTAGTGAAATATAGTCTCACTAATGATATTGCTCTCCCCTCAAGCTAAAGACCTTTATTCATTTATTTATTTATTCATTCGCCCCCCCCCCCATCCCACCCCCATGTGAGAATGTAGCTAATTACCTCAGCTCCAGTTTATTTCTGGCTTCTATTTTATTAACCCAGAATCAACCTCAGCTGCATTTGGACCGAAAGACCCTTCCTTCTTGGTGCTTATGAAATGCACAGTTATTCCTGCACCGATTTTTCTTGATATGATTTTAAGTTCAGAAACATTGCTGACGTGGAAATCCTTTCTTTGGATTGATTTTGTGAGTAGACAGCAGTGGTGGTGGTGGTGAGGTGGGTGGGTGGGTGTGTGTGAAAAGTCTGAATGGAGATAGTGTCGAGAAGAGGGCCAGAGACTCTGTTTAGTCTTGGCAGAGCAGGAGTAGAAGCAAGCCAGTCTTTTTGGTGTTGGTCAACAAATGAACAAAAACTACATAGAGCAGAGTGGACACTTAAGTCCTCGTTGGGGACAAGACAACTTCTCTAGTATTGAGTTCAGTGAAAGCATGTGATAAGAATAAGACTAGTGAATAATAATAATAATGATAATAATAAAAGCAAATGATAATGATAATAATAATAATAATAATAATAATAATAAAAGCAAATAATAATGATAATAATAATAATAATAATAATAATAATAAAAGCAAATAATAATGATAATAATAATAATAATAATGATGGTTTTAAATTTTGGCACAGGACCAGCAGTTTTTGAGGGAAGGGGTAAGTCGATGACATTGATCCCCAGTATTTGACCGGTACATATGTCGACCCCAAACTGATGAAAGGCAAAGTTGACCCCAGTGGCATTGATGTTTCACAGAAGAGAAAAACAGAAAGAATAGTCCCAACAGATTTTTTCAACTTCTGATTATTATTTCACAGCCAGCTCTCTCTCTATTTTGAAACCCGACACTGCATCGAAACAGAATTGAGGAATTTCTAGTTGCTACAACATCTGTGACTGGAACATTTTACCATTCTTATGTTATCTCATGGCAGCAGTTGTTTAACCTTTTCAAGTCAATATCTACCAATCACTATGACGACTATCATTGTCTTCAAGTTGCTCAAATTACTTAGCATCCTCGTCTAATTCTGTCTCGAATGAGATAAGGTGAAGTAGGACTTCTTCAGGGTTTTGTTCTGGGTCCCCTGTCAACCCTTTCAAGTCTACTGACTGTCAGTTACACTTGTTATTTACTGAAATTGTTTTGGCAGAAATGTCAGCACGCTGGGCGAAATGCTTAGCGGTATTTCGTCGGTCGACTTTGCTTTTCATCCTTTCGGGGTCGATAAATTAAGTACCAGTTGCGTACTGGGGTCGATCTAATCGACTGGCCTTGCTCCTCAAAAATTTCAGGTTCAGATGATAAAAAGATATCCAAAAAGGCAGTCCACAATCTTTCAACACTTTTTTTGTAATTCATAATTCTATATTTCTGTGATGAAGAATTTACATTAGTTGGAATGGTATCCCCATCTTGACTGCTGCTTTTTTCTATGTTTCGGCTGCTGTAAGGCTCCTGTGTTGGAATTGGTGGTTGTATCAGAATTTCAAACCTAACCCTTTATTTGATCCACAGGGTACGCTTTTCTCATTCCATTCTCTGCACTTCATGACATTTTTGAATTATGTGAATTTCTTCAGTGCCTTGCCTGGGATTGAACTCAGAAACTCTACGTGACTGTACTGTTTTAACCAATGTCTTTATCTGCTACATTGTGCCCGTGGAAGTTGATTATATATATGGAGAGAGAGAGAGAGAAAGAATATCTGACTGATCTCCTTTTAAGGCATGTATAAATTTGGCTGACCATGAAATCAAGAGGTTTGATTTTGAACATAAAATCTTCACCCTGTAAATTCTTCTTGTTTGTTATGTTTTACTATAAAACTTTGCTTCCCTCATGGAATTGTCATATGTCACCAAAATATATGGTGCTGTATCACCTGGGAAATATTTGGCAGAGTATTGCTTGAAGAAATGACAGTTTGTGAAATTAAGAACTTACATAATGCTATTTGTTAATTTACACAATTGTATTTCGAAGGAACATGCTGTGGAAACAAGTGTAGTGACACTCTGAAGTATCCATTCCTTTTGTTCTTGTTTGTTATGTAAATAGGCAGACAGACAGACAGACACATATGGAAGTATTTCAGAGAGAGAAAGACAATGAAACAGTGTTTGGGGTATGACATGTAAGATAAAAATGTGTGTAGTTTGGGAGGGAGGGGGTGAGTGAAAGAGAAAGTGAATTGGGGGTGGGGGCAAGGAGAAGGGAGCAAGTAAATGAGACAAATGAGGTGGGAAAGAGAAAGTGAGTGGAAGAGAGAGTGAATGAATGAAAGAGTGAAAGGTAGGTGAAGGAGGATAATGAGAATAAAAGAAGAGTAAATGATGGAGAGGTGAAAATAGAAAGAAAAAAGTTATTAAGAATTATTACAAATGAAAAGGAAATATTTTAAGACAGGAAACCTTGTTTTTTTTTTATTTTCCTGCATCTTTAAGATTCCATTCCATAAAAAATAAAGAATTTTCGTTTGGATATTGTAAATATTTTCTTTTGTATAAAAGATGTTGAGAAAATCTTTTCAACTCTAATTGTGAGAATAGAATTTAACTCTTTCTTGGCAGCTGTTTCGAACATTAAATTACTGGTGTGTTAACAGTGTTTTTCTTTCATTGCTATAACATATTATAGACCAAACTCATAGATTTAACAACCGACATTGTATGTTATGATGAATCTACCATTTTCCAATACAAGTTAAGAAGTTCCTGACCTGCAATACACCCTCCTTAACTATCCTCAAACTGCTAATGTTAATGGGTTTAAGTGAACTTGGTAGACCAGTTTGCATATTCAACACTTTCTTGACAGCTGTTTCAAACATAAAATTACTGGTGTATTATATATGTTTGTATGTATGTGTGTTTGCATTTTTGTACATACCTTTGTCTTGGCATCGTTGTCATACAATTGATTCTGTTTCTCTTTTAGTCTTTTTACAAGAACAAGTGTAGTCAAGGGGTGGGGTGGATATTAACTTGTTTGGAAGCAGGTATGAGTTGGTGACAGGAAGGGCATCTGGTTGTTAAAGAAAAAAAAACGCTGTATTAATAGGTTCCATCTGACCCATGCAAGCATGGAAAAATGGATGTTAAACAATGGTGATGATGATGATGATATCACATTAACCTTTTATTTTGTTATAATCACAGTTTTCAATACCACAACATTTTCACTTACATATACACATTAATAAACATCACCCATCTCTCTCTCTCTCTCTCTCTCTCTCTCTCTCTCTCTCTCTCTCTCTCTTTCACTCTATATCTCTCAGCCTCTCTCCTAAGATATTATTTATTTATTACTTTTTTCTCTCTAAAACTTGGTTGCAATTTGCTTTAGAATTATCTCTATACTTTGATCATTTATCTCCTTCTTTCCATATCATACTCTCTCCCTTTGACACACACACACACACACACACCTCTCACTCACACACACCTCTCACTCACACACACACACACACACCTTCACTCTCTGTCTCTCTCTCTCTCACATACACAATCTCTCTCTCTCTCTCACATACACAATCTCTCTCTCTCTCACATACACAATCTCTCTCTCTCTCACATACACAATCTCTCTCTCTCTCTCTCTCTCTCTCTCTCTCTCTCTCAATGCTTCCCACTTACTTTCTACATCAATCACTGTATTACGCCTGAGTGCTGTTAATATCTCTTGGAATATTTCCAGAACAATTCCTTGTTGCTGTCCACTCTCACTCTCCCCATCACAATTCTTGCAGCCTTCACCCAACTCAGTCTTTCAAGAGAGGAGGAATGGGAGGGTGGAAGGAGAAGTGGAGGCTAAGAGCTGGAAATCTCCACAGAATTGGTAAAAAGTTCTATTGTCACCTTTGGTGGTTTTTTATTTATTTATTCTTGACACTCCCCCACTTAGGGCCACTGCAAGGTTGCTCAGCCTGCTAGAAATAGCTGTCAGATCACTTTTAATCATACTCTTCTGTCTTAAATGGAAGGAGACTGATTAAAGCGGCCCAAAATGGAGGTCGGGGTACTCTAAGCCTGGAAAAAGGCAGGACGGTCATGGTTGGCACCACTAGGTTTAAATGAGCTGGACAACTCTGAGAAGCTCAATGCTTTCTCAGCAGTTGAGGTCTCCAGGAAGGTAGGACAACGTTGGTTTCATGTTCAAGAGATTGGTTTGGCCATCAATTAAATGGTTCTGTTTCTAGTTTGTCACTGACTGGCTTCTGTTTTTCTTGTCCAACTCCATGTCAGTGTGATTGGGGAAGAATTTCGGTCAAAGACATATCTTCACATGAGGAATGCAGACAGCAGGCTGCTGCAGATGCTCAAGGGATCATTAGAAGCAGTTGATTGCTTCTGTTACCTGGAAGACCAAGTGAGCAGTGCTGGAGGTTAAACGATGATGACGATGATGATGATAACGATGATGTATGTATGCAAAGGTACAAGGCATAGTAGTTAGGTCTGCTGTATGCATGGTCATGTGATCCTGGTTTCGATTCCCAGACCAGGATGTGTGTTGTCTTCTTGAGCAAGACACTTCATTTCACATTGCCCCAGTCTAGTCAGCTGTAACCGTAGTCCTAATTTATGTTCCTAACACTAGCTGAATGATAACTAAATTCTTTGTTATATCTAAAATAATTGAGAGAAACACAGAGATTCTCAAAATAAATACAGTAACGAAAGGGTTAAACATGAGTATGGTAACCATGATTTATTCTTTAGTTTCGTATCTTTGCCCAAAGGCCACTCTGGACATTAAACCAAGTAGACATTTTGCTAATGTCCTCTTCTGTGTTTTTTGTTTTCATGACAATTAATTAAGAGCGTTTAGCCTTCCCAACAGTATAGTTGAATTTTAAATTAAATCTAATGAAATAGATTTCTTTTTTTCATTTAATTGTAATTAATAAACAAATCTGGTTTCATGAATTGTTTCAATAATTGCTTCTGTTAAAGAATAATGGTGGAAGAATTTACTAAAACTCAAATCAAAAGAAGCTGGGGTGGGGAGGAGAAAGAGTAGGGTTGGCTGGGGGACTGGCATCAGATGGGGAAGAATGTGACCTGGAACTCTGAGGCTCCGGTGATGGCTTGACCAGTGTGCTGGAATAGGCACTGGCTGTGCCACCCCTCCCACCCACATGGTAAAAGTGTGCAACTGTAGCGGAATGGTTGTCATGTTATTAAAGTCCCATCTCAAACCAAAATAAACAAATCAATCATCAAAGAGAGACTCTTGTGATTGTCTTTTCTTTTACAGATTTAAGGCTGAGTCTCTAGAAAGAACTACATTATCAAAATGTATCCTTCCTTTTTCTTTACAACATAGTTGGTGGATAATGGGGAGATTTGACTATTATTTCTAGCATGCTATACGACCATGTAGGTCTCTCTGCTTCTTCTCCTTTGGTTCATAGTTGTTACAGTGATGGCATAGTGGTTATGGTGATGGTGGTGTTTAGTCTACAAACAATAGTTCTATACCATGGCACACAGCGCCGCAGGCGGATCTCAAGCATCCTTCCAGAGTGGCTCTCGACAAAGTGATGGTGGTGGCCTTAGAGGTGTGGCAGTATTAGTGGAAACTGTAGGGAATTATGAGTGTCTTTGGACCATTTTAGCTCAGTCTCTCACGAAAGCAGAGAAATAGTTTAGTCAGTTATCGGTAATTGGGTTACTTTTAATTGTTATCAGTAATCAATCTGAGAAGACACTCGACTCTACTGTCTTAAAACCAAGCACATAAAATAAAAAACGAAAGAAGGATTCATTACATTGTACAGTCTTAGATACACTATGCCTGTAAAAGAAAAGCCGTAATTGTGAAGCCTTTTTCGATATTTTGACTGCAGCAAGGCTTACCACACGTTGAACATTGCAGAGTTTGTGGCGAGTAAAGCTATTTTTTCGTAAGCGTGCATCATGTCTTTTTACAAACACACACACACACACACACACACGCACTCTTACAAAACCAGGTCTTCTAAAGTGCCAAGTGGAGGGGAGATAACTCTTTTCTATGCAGTTTCATCTTATCCGTTCTCTCCCCCCACCCTCTCTCTCTCTCAACCAATTTTTCTCGCTCATTAAAAGCTTTATAGGAATATACTGTTTGTTTACTGATATTTTTGTCTCCCATAAACATTTTATGTTTCCCTTCTCACTCTATCTTTTAATCTAAAAGTCCTTTGTTGTTCGTCGTCTTTTCTAAAATGCTATTTTTTTTATCTTCCATTCCCATCGTCATTTAACCAAACCCGCGCATCATACACTCTGCTTATATGTGTGTGTGTGTGTGTGTGTGTGTGTGTGTGGCTGTGTGGTAAGAAGTTTGCTTCCCAACCATGTTGTCCCAGGTTCACTCCCACTGCATGGCACTTTGGGCAAGTGTTTTCTACTATAACCCCAGGCTGATCAAAGCCTTGTGAATGAATCTGGAAGACGGAAACTGAAAGAAGCTTGTTATGTATATATTTATTTATATGTGTGTGTATCTTTCTGTTTGTCCCCATCACTTCTTGACACCAGTGTTGGTTTGTTTATATCCTATAACTTAGCAGGTTATCACAAGAGATCAAAGATCAAGGACTAAGCTTACTGGTACTTATTCTCTCTTTGTTCACTAAACCCTTCATGGTCTTGCCTCAACATGGCTGCAGTCCAATGACTCCTTCCCTTGCACCTCCAATAATCTGATTTATTGCATCTTCTGCTTGCTTTTCCATTCCCCATACATTGGACAAACTGGTTGATATTTGGTTGATCATTTTGCTGAACATCATTGGGACATCAGACTTGGTAATGACACCCCAGTCTTGTATCACACTCCACTGGTTATTCCCAACAACATCTATCTGTGTTCAGACTGGCCTTGCACAGAGCTACTCGGACTCCTGCCTCCATCTGGAGCAGGAATTAATTTTTTTTCTCTATGCTTGAGTCCCTCATGGCCTAAATTCTCTATTGCTTTTCATTTAAACTCTTCTTTCACACACACCATCCACCTTTTACATTCCCACTGTTCCCTCAGCTTCTACCCTACACATACCCATACTACACTCAACACATGGCTATGATGCTCCCCACCACCATTATTATTATCATCATCATCATCATTATTATTAAGCAGAGACAGAATGTCTTGTGGAAGCAGTGGGCTGTAGAATCTGTAGAGCATTGTCTTCTAGTGTTGGAAGTTATAATTGGTAAAGTGAAAGACAAAATCTTTTATGGTATTGTGGGAATAGTATAATTGGTAGAGTGTCTGACAAGACACCATGTAGCATTTTGCTACATTCCTTCATGTAGTGAATTTGAATCTTACCAAGATTGACTTTAATTCTCATTCTTTCAGGATCATTAGAATAAATATCCATCTCAAATATTAATCACTTGTAGCCATCTTGCCAAAATATATGGCTTTCTGCATATATTAGGAATTATATGAGTCTCGGTGGAATCTTTATGGAGTCTCTGTGACTCCATCAAGTCTGGCTCTGTTGTGCTCTGCTTTATGCACTTTTATAGTTTTGGAATGTAGGTCTGTGTTTCCTGAAAGGTTTGTTTTGTTAGGGTACTTAGCTTGTTCCTGATGGTGTTTTAGTGTTTCTTTGGTTAGCGCAGAATATATACAACACAAACATAGAGTATGAACAATGTGAGTCGCGTCATTTCGTTGGGTGGCTGGTATGTTACGTGTGTGCTGTGTGACTGGTCTCATGGCTTTTCGTGTCAGACACTAACTGTGTACAGTGAATGGTTTGTGTTGTATTAATGGATTGCAGTTGCAGATTAAACATGAATTATTTGGGTTATTGGTGTTGTAGAGGACTGTGTATTGTGTTATTTTATTGGGTGTTGGTCATGTAAAGTTTGTGTTGTTTGTGTTGTGTGCGTTGTTAAGTTGTTACTTGATTGGCCGGTTATTGTGTAGGGTTTGTGCTGAGTGCAGAAACTGCACCGTTTGAATCGTGTCGTTGCACTGAATCTAAGCAAGTTTCTATTTTTTTTGTTTGTTTTTTGCCATATTTGATTGCATACAATACTGTGATCCCTGGTATGGTGTGTTTGTTGTTGTTCAGGTTTTCCTTTCCCATCATACTTTATGCTCAAATTATTAGAACTTTTTATAATTTTCATATTTATATTTTTAATGTTTCTCCACTTCTTTTTGGTCAATGTTTTGGCCAGAAGCAATCATTATGTCCATCTCCTGAATACAACTATCTTCATTCCAGTCCTTCATCATCATCATCATCATTGCTGTTTAACGTCTGCTTTCCATGCTGGCATGGGTTGGACGGTTTGACTGAGGACTGGTGAGCCAGAAGGCTGCACCAGGCTCAATCTGGTCTGGCAAAGTTTCTACAGCTGGATGCCCTTCCTAACGCCAACCACTCCAAAAGTGTAGTGGGTGCTTTTACGTGCCACCGGCATGAGGACCAGTCAGGTGGTAGTGGCAATGACCACGCTCAAATGATGTTTTTTACATGCTACCTGCACAGAAGCCAGTTCAACAGCACTGGCAACGACCATGCTTGAATGTTGTCTTTGATTATTATATCGAAAATTTGGTGCTGGTGCCACATAAAAAGCACCCAGTACATTTCTGTAAAGTGGTTGGTATTAGAAAGGCCATATAACTAGAAATCATGCCAAAACTGACAATGGAGCCTGTTGTGGCTGTTGGCCTTGCCAGCTCTTGTCAAACCGTCCAACCCATGCCAGCATGAAAAACAGACGTCAAATGATGATATGCTAATGATAAAACAGTTTACTTTGATCTCTTCATGGCTGATTTGTCATGTCCTTTGTTTAATCTGTTTCTCGTCCATTTTCACATTGCAATATTAATATATTGACCCACTGGACATGGCTGCCAACACTTTATTGTACTTTTGTACAATATTTATTGTACTTTATTGTACTTTTATTGTACTTTTGTATCTACTCAGACTTGGCTACAGCCAAGCAGCCAGAAATGATTTCGTCAACTCTCTCTCTCTCTCTCTCTCTCTCTCTCTCTCTCTCTCTCTCTCTCTCTTTCTCTCTCTCTTTCTCTCTCTCTCTCTCTCTCTCTCTCTCTCTCTTTCTCTCTCTCTTTCTCTCTCTCTCTCTCTCTCTCTCTCTCCCTTTCTCTCTCTCTCTCTCTCTCTCTCTCTCTCCCTTTCTCTCTCTCTCTCTCTCTCCTCTCTCTCTCTCTCTCTCTCTCTCTCTCTCTCTCTCTCTCTCTCTCTCTCCCTTTCTCTCTCTCTCTCTCTCTCTCTCTCTCTCTCTCTCTCTCTTTCTCTCTCTCTCTCTCTCTCTCTCTCTCTCTCTCTCTCTCTCTCTCTCTCTCTCTCTCTCTCTCTCTCTCTCTCTCTCTCTCTCTCTTTCTACTCATTGCATCTTCTTTCACTATTACATTTTTTTAGCTCTGTTTCTCGATAGACATTGTCCTCTGCAACTAGAATCGGACCTGTTTCTGTTCCAGAGCTTCTCAGCCATTGTTGACTTTCACACTGGTTTACTTGCTCTCCATCAAAGCTTTGCAAAAATATTGGTTATGGTCTGCTACAGGATTGTTATAATAATAATCATCATCATCATCATCATCATTATCAACATTCTTCTTCTTCTTCTTCTTCTTCTTCTTCTTCTTCTTCTTCTTCTTCTTCTTCTTCTTCTTCTCTTTCACTCTGAGAGGTACCTAATTGTTTTCTTTCTTATATAAAAAGTAATTTTATACATCTTGGAAATTATTCAAAGTGAACAACTTGCTGTGTCAGAAATTCCCCAACAATATCCAACAGCTCTGCTATATTTCAGGATTACGCCTATGTCTACATTAAGGTGTAATCTGTCAATGTGTTTAGAGAATTAATTATGCATTACTTCAGTTACACATTCCAAGTTTGACCGTCAAATTGGAAACTTAATTAGAATGTTTGCGACCGAGTGTACGCCACTTAAATCACCCAATGTCCACCTTCTGAGAGGCATCCTTATAGTTTCTGTCAACCAAATTCCATCTACGTGGCTTGTGTTTATCGTAAGCCTACAACAGAAGACACTTGTCTGTAGAGTTCCATGCAAAAGACCAACCACCAAAACCCTACAACTGCAAAGTGATAAGCCATTACAAATGGATGCATTTCTTAAGTGCCATGAAGAATTTAAATCCAATAGCAAATTCCAGAACAGCATCTCATTTTATTGGCAGAATCATCATCATCTTCATCATCATTTGGTGTCTATTTTCCTTGCTGGCATGGGTTGGATGGTTTGGCAAGTGCTGGCAAGCTGGGGAGCTGGGGAGCTGCACCACTCTCCAGTTGTCTGTTTTGGCACAGATTCTATGGCTGGACACCTGTTCTAATGCCAACCACTTTACAGACTGGATGCCTTTTACATGGCACCAGCATGAGTGCCTCACATGTGGCACCAACACGGATGCTTTTCACATGACACTGGCACAGGTGCTGATGCTGGCATCAGAATAAAAAGCAATGTACAGTAATGTTGCCAAAGACTATATTCTGTTTGATTCCAGGCAGTGACCTGAATAATAATAATAATAATAATAATAATAATAATAATAATAATAATAATAACAACAACATCAAAAAAATACTTTAGGAATGAGAACCCAGGTTTGAAATTTCCCCAAGACACCTGATGAAGGCTGGAGGGTATACCAGCCGAAACGTTGTTAACAACAAACAAGATGAGGACAAATATCCGTCAAATGTAAATAATGTCTTGTTTGTTTTGAAGGCAGGATGATATTCTTTGAGAAAGATTTTGGTTAGCATTTCTAGAAGACATTAAGAAGTTTTTTAATTGATTTTTGTGTGAGTTGTATTTATTCTGCGGCTGGTGATTGTGCAGGGTCCTGTACGAGATCTGTTGTGATATTCAGTAGAAGTAAGGTGGCAAAAGCTGACCAAATTGTTTCTGAGTTCAAATTCTGCTGAAGTCAACTTTGCCTTTCGTTCTTTTGGGGTCGATAAAATAAGTACCAGTTGCATACTGGGGTCAGTGTAATCGACTTACACCCCTCCCCCCAAATTGCTGGCCTTGTGTCAAAATTTGAAAGCAATAATGGGTGGCAGTTGTGTAAGCTATGCAGGAATGGGAGACCTGTCTTTGAATTCCCTGCACTGGAATTAGCAATTTATTCTGGGCTGATTTGGGGCCAAACAACAACAAGAACAGAGTAAATATTTATTGAGCTAATGAAGAAGACTTGAGTTGGTTGCTTCATATGCTAGAAAGAGCAGCCAATTCTCCTTCAAATTACATTGTTATGTGAAAAATGTAGGAGTGTGATGTAGACAATCCTATTTATATTACTGGGTGGAGGACAAATGATCAGGCATGGAATGCTTTTGATGATAGGCCTGTCTGTTTGACTAGATGACCTAGGGCTAAACACACAACAACAACAACAACAACTACGTTTAATGTGTTACGCTTGAGTACGATTGAAATGATTGATCATAATACTAAAGAATTAAAGAACAAAGAAGAGAATGTTAAAAAGAGTGTTGTTTACTGCAGTGAAGGGGAGTGTGTGTGGTCTGCTACCAACTAAGCTCAATGCAATAACAACAACACCAACAACAGCAGCATCTCCAGTTATTTCCATCAGATGATTTACTTGATCTATATATCAAGATAGAGACAAGGAGGAAGGAAGGAAGCTAGGGAGAGAAAGCTGCCTGCCTGCAACTGGTTCCCCTCTCAAGAGATGTTCCATTAGTTTTGTTTTGGTAGTCAAAACGCCAAAGGAATAATTCCATCACCAACACAACCACCACCAACAGCAAAGAAAGAAAAAAAAGCCTCCCCGCTCAAAAAAAAAAAAAAAGGCAAAAAAGTAAAAAAAAAACACAAACAAAAAAAGCTCCTTTGCAATAAGTATCTCATATCATTTAATTAATTAATTTTAATTTGGAAAAAAGGAAATTTCAAAATCATGAATTTGGTTATTATCTACAGTTGCTTAATGTTCTTAATTTGTTAAATCATCATCGTTATTATTATTATTATTATTTCATTAAACACATATCAAAGGTAAGACTTTCTAACTCTCTTTTCCTTGCTTTTTTGATTTAGTCTCTCTCTATATTTGCATATATATATATATATATATATATATATATATATATATATATGTGCACACACATTTGCACATACACCCCATGTACACATAATATTATATATATTCACATACATGCACTGACATACCTATAGTATACACAAACTTATAAGCATGCACACATTATGTGTGTGTGTGTGTGTGTGTGTGCATGCATACACACACACACACACACACACACATATATAATGAATTAGTATATATGTGAATATATATACATGTATTTATCTGCATATAAGTGTGTATGTATGTATATATATATATATATATATATATATATAATTTATTTGTATTTTTATAAATACAATATATTATATGCATATATGTGTATGCATGCATACAAATGGATGTTTATAAATTTGTGACTATATACATACATACTTATATTCATATAACATTATATATATTGAACAAATACACACCTATAAAATTATGTACATACATACATATGTATGTATGTATGTAAGTATGTATGTATAATGTTCTAGCTTGATAGTATGGTTAAGAAGTTGGTTTAGTAGCCTGTTGTTTTGGGTTCAATCCCATTTCACTGCAATCTGTGCCAGTGTCTTACTATTGCGTTTAGCCAACCTGTGCCTCCTTGTGAGTGAAATTGGTCAACAGAAACTGGGTAGAAACCTTTCTTATGTGCAAATCTTAATATATAGATATGTATTTATTGTTGAGTTTTGGGAGAGTCGTTTTGCTAATAATAACATATGCACTGGTTTGTTACCATTTCTGTATGGTTTATGTATGTATGGATGTATGTATGTATGTATGCATGCATGTGTGTGTATATATATATATATATATATACAATAAGTAATGAACACAAAAAGACTAGATTCTCTCTCTTTAGTGTGTGTATCTGTATATATATGAATACATATGTTTGCATGTGTGTGTGTGTATATGTTTGTGTGTGTGTGTGTGTGTGTGTGTTTGTCATCATGGTTGTTAGTTCTTCCTCTTTATTTGCAGGGAGTTGGTTTGTTTATATTCACATAACTTAGCAGTCCAGCAAAACAGACTCATAGAACAAGTACCAGACACTGTGTGTGTATATGTGTGTGTGTGTGTGTGTGTGTGTGTGTGTGTGTGTGTGTGTGTGTGTGTGTGTGTAACGAACAATAGAAAACTTCTCTCCAAAAGGATCAACACATTTTTTTTTTCTAAATAAGAAAAATTTTGTAAAGATTTAATAACTTTTCAGAAATCTTTCTTTGAATATTGTGACTGTTTTGAGTATTTTTTTACAAACTTGGTGCTCCAGCGTGACTGCAGCCACATGGTTGAAATGAGTGTAAGAATAAAAGAATATATACATACATATGCATGCACACACACACACACACACACACACACACACACACACACACACACGTGTCTATGTATATGTGTGTGTATATTCCTCAGTCAAACTGTCCAACCCATGCCAGCATGGAAAACAGACGTTAAACGACAATGATTATGATGATGATATATATATATATATATATATATATATATATATATGTATGTATATATATATATATATATATATATATATATATATATATATATATATTTCGAGCGTGGCCGTTTTCGTGCGGGTGACACGTAAAAGCACCCACTACACTCTCTGAGTGGTTGGCGTTAGGAAGGGCATCCAGCTGTAGAAACTCTGCCAAATCAGACTGGAGCCTGGTGTTGCCATCCGGTTTCACCAGTCCTCAGTCAAATCGTCCAACCCATGCTAGCATGGAAAGCGGACGTTAAACGATGATGATGATGATGATGATGATATACACACATGTATATATATGTATGTGCGTTGATGTTATAAGAATTTAGAAACTTTTGAGTGATGTAAGATAAATACCAGTTGAGCACCGAGGATTAATGTGACTGGCCTACCCCTCTCCCACCACCCCTAGAAATTGCTGGCCTTGTGCTAAAATTAGAAAGAAATGTATTTTATGCGGAAAACAAAAACAGATTTAGAAATAGAGGAGAAAATGGGAATTATTAGTAAAGGAGACTTTTAATTCTGAAACTGAAATATTTCGTTGTTAAGCAATCACTCGTCAATTTAACTGGCTTTTATACAACAAATTCTTCTGCTACCATAAAAACGCTAACACCTGTCACAACCTCATTTCATATATATATATATATATATATATATATCTGTATATATATATATATCTGTGTGTATGTATATTTATTTATTCTGTTACTGAAATTCTTTGTGTCAGTTTTCTGCAATCTGTTTATTGAATCAAAATTATTTCTGATTTTCTAGATGTTATTTTAAAATTTTTTTTAAAGTTATATTCTTTTATTCCCCCATCTTCCTCTGCTCTTCGATTCTTCTTCCTTTTCTTTTACTCTGGTCTGTCTATTTCTAGAGAAATCTAAAGAAATCCTAGATTTCTCTCTAATCTTTGATGTGTGTGTGGTGGGGAGGGAGTTCTATACCAAGAAACACTACTATGGTGGTAGTAGTAGTAGTAGTAGTAGTAGTAGTAGTAGTAGTTGTTGCTGTTTAGCCCTAGGCTGGCTCACATCCAGCTGGGCCTCTGATCAAATGTATGCAACACCATGACCATTTGTGATTTGAGGGAGATTTGGCTGCTGTTTTCAGCAAGTCGAGTGAACACCTAGACATTCCCTCATTTGTTTAAAACATTCTATTTGAGGACAGTCAGTTGACAGAATTGGTAAGGTGCTTGATAGCAATTCTTTAGTGTAATTTATGTTCTTAGTTCAAATCATACCCAGGTTAACTTTGCGTTTTAACTTTCCAGTGGTTTAATTCCATAACATGGTTAATTAATATGTTTAGTAGAATCCATTCTGCTTTCATTTGGACCAGGTCTCCTGTCTGGGAATAATTTCCACCTGACACTCCTCGATCAGCCGAAATGTTGAGTTAACAACAAACAAGATGAGGACAAATATCCGTCAAATGTAAATAATGTAAATAATGTACATTGACATTGTATTGAGAAATTTTTTAAAAAAGGAAGAATTTATCAAAAAAACTTTGTCATTATGAATGAAGCTGGTGTATGGAACATCAGTGGTGGTCTTGGGTGGATTGGTATCAAAAGGGTTTAATTCATTATGGGTGGGTACTACCCTTCCTCCTCCTCTGCTAAGTTATGTGAAGATAAATTGGAAAGACTTGCTTGAATTATATAAAAAGAAAAAAAAAAGCCTCAGGATTTCTTTGGCTTCTTTTTGTACCCTGCAGGAAGGTTTGTTTTGGCATTGGACACCCCCAGAACCTGTCACCTCATTGTTATTTTGGCAACGGTCAGGGATTGACTTGGCTTGGTTTTAGGTGAACCAAGTCAAGAGAGAAATTTACTCTTTTGCTCCAAGCCACCACCACCACCACCACCACCACCGCTGCTGCTTCTGCTGCCACCATTGCCATTGTTATGAGCTAACGAAGAAGCCTCTACAAAGTTACTCAATCTGTTTTGAATGTAAGAAAATCCAAAATCTCTGAACCCTTTAGTATTCAGATTGTTCTGTCAAATATAATCCTTATTTATTCACATCGTTTTGGATTAATCGTGGATTAGCTAAGACATTTTCATGATGTGATTGCTGAGTTTTAGAAAGCCATTGTCGGTTCGGTGTGAGAGGTCAGATCTGGCCAGTTTCAACATAAAACTGGTAGATTGTTTAGGCCGGATATGGCCAGTTTTAATGCTAAATCACTTTCCATCATTTCAACAAAGGGCTTATAAGTCAGTGTACTTCGAGATACACATAGACAGGATGAACACAGCTGAAATACTTTTGATAATTTGATTTGCTTCTCTTGGACTGACATTTACCAACACCATCATGACGACCACAAAACCCACTGGAGGGGCCAACAATTGCTGGCCATAGATCCTACTATGTCTCTAAACACCACTGCATCCCCTATGCCTACTACAACACCACCACTGTAATATAACAATGGCTACTAGCACATCTACTGCAATCTGTTCTACACTCTGGTCTAATGCGTTCTGTCTAATTTGTCCATCTGTTCGCTGAAGAGATCTGGTTATGACCTCAACAGAGACATTGGCAAAAATAAAGATCAGCACAACTAGATTGAAATCTAATGGGACAAATGATTCTGTTGCTATTTTGGTATATTTCTTCTGTATGTATCTGATGTGTGTTGAGATATTGGCTGTGGTGTGTGTGTGTGTGTGTGTATTGTGATATTGTGTGAGGGTGAAGATATTGTGTTTGTCTGAATCTGATAAGAAGAAAAGTGATTTTGGAATGGTATTTCACTAATGTTGTAGAATGTTGCTGCTTTGTCTATTTTACTCTTTGCACTTAGATATATTAATGTTGTTGTTGTTGTTGTTGTTAACAGTTAACACCCAACTCAGACCACATTGAACAGACCCATAATCATGTTTGCTGTCCAATGACAATGTAAAATTCACAAATTTTGTTGAATTTTCAGCCTTTGTTCAAACTTCAGGGTTTGACTAATCCCCTCTTTTTTTTTTTATGGCATAATGTATCCTGGACTACATCATTTAATGTCTTTTCTTGATCATTGTTTAACCCCGAGCTCAGCTCTTTCACAGCAAAACCTTTGATCAGAAATATTTTGGATGCAAATCATTTTATTTATTATTTATTTATGTTTTTGTTTTTCCCTACAGAATAGTCGAATATATGAATTGTAAATAGCAAATTTGGTAGAACATTTGATTATAATATCTTATGTATAATATCTTGAAGTAGGAGAGGGAACTGTTTACCAGCCAGGTAGACTGAAGAAAATGGTGTTATATCCATTACTTTACAACAAGTTTGGCGTGAAGAAGTAAAGTCTGAACACAAAACTATGTTAAACATCTTATGCATTGATCCCTAACAAAGACCCCCAAATTTTAAGGAAGAGTTGTATTTAATTATATCAACCAACCCCAGTATATGATAGGTATTTATTTTATCAAATAATATTAGGTAAGGTTGATTTTGGCAGGATTCGAACTCAGAATGTAATAACATACACTCAACGCCAAGAATTATTATGTCCAACACTCTATTGATTATCTGAATGCGACATTAATTCAGTCTGCTTTAAATAGTAGCCAAGTGTCTCTCAACCCTTTCTGTTCTGTCATAGAATAATAATTAGAAAAACAAAAGAAATGTGTCAATTTTTGATAAACTACGTTTGAACTGCCATAGTTTTAATGTTTTTGATCATAAGGTCTGTTTGATAAGAGTTGACCTCAGGTTAAACAATAACGTTGTTTCAATAAAAAACCAAGCAAGTAAGCTAAGTT
Source organism: Octopus bimaculoides (assembly GCF_046866305.1). Taxonomy (NCBI): domain Eukaryota; kingdom Metazoa; phylum Mollusca; class Cephalopoda; order Octopoda; family Octopodidae; genus Octopus; species Octopus bimaculoides. The sequence goes on from NC_142940.1 coordinate 64,127,704, forward strand.
GTTGGCCACCATTTCTGTAGAACAACTGTTCCTTTGCAACTTTTCAATTGAACCCTTGGATCAATCAGTGTTAGATGGCATCACCAATCAATCATTTGTGAATGCCATATGTATGTCTGCCATTTGATGCCAGATAACAGAACCAATTTTCTCAAGTTAAACCAATTATTGAATTCATAATAGATTAAAAACAAAACAAAACCATCAATCCCCAATTTTTATTTTTATTTTTTATTTTTGTTTAGTTTTTGATCCTTAGTTGAGATTTTGTATTTCTATGGATTTTGGTATCAGATCTTCCCACTTCCTAAACTGTTTCTTCTCTCTTCCCTTTTCCCCTTTCTCTCTCTCTCTCCTTTTCTCCCTTCTTCTCTCTTACCCCCTTCCTTTTCTGTTGACCTGCTCTCAAATGTATTGACCCAGTTGAATTATTGATTCAATTGATGGATTCTTTGTCTCTCAACTTGTTACACTTCAGCTTTTGGCTACAGTTTAAAGCTGCAAAAAGCAAAAGAACTCTGGCGATAGGTTGATTGATTGATTGATAGATAGATATGCAGATAGGGAAATAGATAAAAAGAGACAGACAGACAGACAGATAGATAGAGAGATAGAAAGATATTGATAGATAAATAGATAAATAGATAAATATATATATATATATATATATATATATATATATATCTATATATATATATGAAGAAGTAAGTTTACATATTAGGATGTGTTTGTCTGTGAGAATAAGAATCGTCACAAACTAAAGATCTCAATACTTTGAAAGTGAAGCCTTTGACATTTATTTATTTTCATAAATTTGCAGAGGTTCATCATTGACTTCTCCAGAGTTCTTAAGAATTCAATCATGAATGAGGCAAATTTGTAAATATACATGTGTGTGTGTGTGTGTGTGTGTGTGCATACACACATACACACACATATATGCATATATATGAATATACATACATACATATATATATCATCATCATTATTTAACATCCACCTTCCATGAGATATATATATATATATATATATATATATATATAATATTTATTCATCTGTTTCTTTGTGTGTATTTGTATGTATGAGTGTGTATATACATATGTGTATGTATGTATGTATATATCATCATCATCATCATCGTTTAACATCCGCTTTCCATGCTAGCATGGGTTGGACGATTTGACTGAGGACTGGTGAAACCGGATGGCAACACCATGTATATGCATATATGTATGTACATATATATGCATATACATATGTATTTGTGTTTATGTACTTATGTATTTGTGTGTGTGTGTGTGTGTGTGTGTGTGTGTGTGTGTGTGTATTGGTAAATACAGATAGATACATTGATAAATAGAAGGACAAGCTGGTTGACATAGCAGTATAGACAGACAGACAGACAGACAGACAGACGTGTATGTTGGTAGGAAGGTAGGTAGGTAGGTAAGAGAAAGGACTGGTAAGTTTTTAGACTGATACATGTATGGCTGTGTGTGTGTGTGAGAGAGAGAGAGAGACTGGGGAATGGAAATAAAAATGATTTTGGTTTAGGGGTAGGTTTGTGGATACAGGGCTTGATAAAAGCTTTTCAAAACTCTTTTGAGCCATGTTTCTATTGAGAACTAATCACATAGGTTGAGTGGACAGCAAGGAAAATAGAGAGGAAAGACAGAAGCTGGCAATCACAGCCAGTTGCACAGATAAAAACTAAACATCAGTAAAAGATGTTCAATTGTATTGGAGTTGTATGTCTTTTTTTGTTTGTTTGTAAGAGTTTTTTTTTCTTTAGTTTTTGAAATCAAAGAAAAAAAAAAGGACAAAATAAGAATCTCTTGTTAAGTGAGAAACTGGGAACTGATACAATGCTGCTTTACCGTTTGTGGAATTGATTTCATCTGTTTGACGACTTTGATGTTTATGAATAAATAATTGAATTAACCCTTCTTTCTAGAGTTTTTGCAGATCTCTTTCTAACCAAAATATTGCCTTGTGGAATTGGGTTATGAGAGGGAGAGGGGGGGTGAAGGAGAGAGAGTGAGGAAATGACAGGAGAGATGTATGGATGGAGAGCTTGGTTGGTAAAAGAGAGAAAGAGAGAGAGAGAGAGAGAGGTAGAAGAAGAGAGTTTGGTAAATAATATCGAGAGAGGGAGAGAAAGATAGCAAGCTAGCTAGCTAGATAGAGAGATAGATAGAGAGAGAGAGAGAGAGAGAGCGGGAAGAGGTGGAATAAATGGCAGAAAGTTTGGTAGATATAAAGCAAGATAAAGGTGAGATTGAGAGAAGTAGGTATAGGGAAAGTGGAGGAGAAAGAAAGGGTGAAGGAAGCAGAGTGATGAGGCAGAGAGAGATTTAATAAACATAGAATGGAAGAGAAATTGTTTGGGATGTGGGGAGAGGATTGTTTAGAGAGAGGGGAGTAATGGTGAGGAAGAGAGAGAAAGCCTGAGAAGACAGAGATAGGAGGGAGAGAAAGAGATAAGGAAGAGACAGATGACAAAAGGAAGAAAGAAAGAGTGGGGAAAATATATCTCTGCTCTGTGTGTGTGTGTGTGTGTGTGTGTGAAAGAGAGCTCTTTCAAATAATGGAATTATTAAAAAGTGAAATAGATAATATTGTGGTTCTAGGTGAAATTATTGAATTACTAACCATGATTTCAAACTCTATAACAGCCACAATGGCGCTGCACCCCTCTCATAGATTGTAACTAAATAAAGCTCAGTACTTTATCTAATTTTCTAATTCAGTTGTTGAAACATTTTGGAACAATCCATTCTCAAATAAACCAATATCTAAACCTGTATTAAGCAGTGAATTGGTTCTTTATGTTCCAAGCCAACTTTGCCTTTCAACTTTTTGCAGTTGATAAAGTTCCATTCAAAAGAGGTAGATTAGTAGAATTGTAAGAGCTTTGGACAAAGCATTTTGTGGAATTTGTTCCAGCCGTTTACAGTCTGAGTTTTCAGCTGGTATGATAAACTTGTATCAAACTATCAGGTTGGTCGTGTAAGAATTACTCAAAGATGGCAATGGGAAACCATCTTAGGATTCTCTCATGAAAATTTAAGGACAAGGACATAACATTTGTTGTGGAAGTCATCATGAATTGTTTGTGACCTGATGGTACAGAACTAGTAACCTGTGTTTGAGGACAAAATCAATGTAAAATTCAAAACAAGGAATTAAAAAAAAGAAATCTTTGTGAGTTTGTTGAGATTTTGTATTATCAGATCGGAATGTTGTCTCTCATTCAACACACTTCTGCCATCTACCTCACTAATGCAACATTAAACTATAAAGATCACATAACTCTAAACTTACACCCTACTGATTGATGAAAGGCATTCCAACCATGACCAGCCATTATGATGTTTAACCTATATTTCTGTATAAGAGGAACTACAATATTCAAAGTGTGATTTCAAGTTCATGTAGGGGAGGGGGGGGACCCTCCACTAAAATATTGCTCTCACATTTGGAGCCAAACTCATACTAAACACACACATTTTACACAGACACACACATATTACACACTACATCCTTTTCCCTACACATCTCTCTCTTTCCTTTCTCCTTATCTCTGTCTCTTGCTCTCTCCCATATTTAGTTTCAGCTCTGTAAGTTTCAGGTGAAAATCCTTTGACGGGGCTGGAATGCATGAAACAGCCTTTCACTTCTCCACTCATTCATTACTTGGGGTGATTTAAATCATAGAGTATGTTTCTCCTCTCTTTCACACACACACACACACACGCTTAACATTGAGCCAGCGTAGATAGGTGCATGTGTACATGCATGCACACATGTATCCATCCATCCATCCATACATACATACATACATACATACAGACTGACAGACATTACTAATGGTGTGTGTGTTTCTATGATGACATCACTTAAAAACCATTGCTGTTGTTTGTATTCTATAACTTAGTGGTTTGGCAAACTAAGATTAATAGAATAAGTAATACAAAGTATTAGATTGATATAATCAAGCAACCCTTGAAAGCAGTGCTCCAGCAAGGCTGTAGTCCAATGACCGAAGCCAGTAAATGAGTAAATATACAAATTATTGAAATATCAATAATTCTGCAAGAACCGGCAAATAGTATGATTGCTCAAATGTAAAGAATCTTTGGAGCCCATCCGAATTATCAATATTCTTCCCTTAAGAATATTGTATTTGAAGTATCAAGAATTTTTAACAATGGGCATTTCAATGTTAAGACTATGAAGTTCCACTTTGTAAACTTTGAGATTTTAGTGATCATATTTATGGAGAATAAAATAGATTGAAGAATTCTGAAGAATCGATTTATCAATATTTTTAGTGTTTCTTTTGATCAGCTGAGTGATTGGCCAGAAATGAGCTAATTACAAAAACAACAACAATATTTCCTATCAAATTATTATGATGAATCGATACAAATAGCAGCAGAAAGTAATCTTATTGATATTGGTCAACGAGAATCTTTCATAGCAATAAATTTCGAGATTTTCAAGCAGTGGAAGATAATGAAATGAATGAGATGTGACATCACGCAGATTCTGTTCAATTAAGCTTAACAAGTTGGCGCCATCGGGAAAAAGTAGCAGAATTCTTCATCGTCATGTCTCACCTTAAAATAGATGTTTGTAATTTTTATTAATGAATATGTTATCTAGAAGTTAAATCATTTTTGTTCAGACTCTCTTTCAATGAACTAAGCATGTTTGTGATTCAGGTTGGCTTAAGTCACCTGAGGACTTCCATGCTAATATTTACACATGCAAAGAGTTGGTAGAATTCCTTGCAGTATTTCGTAATGGTGCTTTGCATTCTGAATTCAAATCCAACCAGTTAACTTTGTCTTTCATGTTTCTGCATTAATATCAGCCAAGTACTGGAATCAGCCGTAAAAATCTGTGGCTTTGTATCAATGAGGAAAATCTACCTCATTACATTGGCAATACTTATCCAGTTCCATCATTTACCATTCCAAGTTGAAATCTTGTTGCTTAATCTCACATCAGACTTGACTAAGCAAACTTATAATAAAAGATATTCCTGATGTTACCAATTCCATTCTTTTAATTTTAAGCACAGTCTATCTAGGACTACATTATCCACTGTTAACTTACCTTTAAAAAAAAAAGGAAAAAAAAAAAACAAATGGTAAAAATATTCTGTTGATTGGTTTACTAAAAGATTATCTAGTTCTTAGAATTTTGTTTATGATTACTGGAATTAAAAGGGATTATGAAATTAATGAATGTTGTTGTTGTTATTATTATTGATGGTGGTGGTGGTGGTGGGTTGCCATGGTCGAGAGCGAAGTTGGTGGCACAGAGATAACTGATTAAACAAAGCATTCAATTTGTATATTCTTTATTGTGAGGAATACGGATGTGAAAAGCTTCTCTTGCCATCATTGTTACATCACGCTGAAGACTATGCCTTTGGATTTTCTCTGCTGATGGTGGTGATGATAGTGATGATGATGATGTTAGTGCTGATGATGATAATAATGATAACAGTGATGATAATGATGTTGATGACTGTGTTGATTGATGACTAATGATAGAGATGATGGTGATGATGGCCGTGATGATGACGAGGAGGAAAATGATAGTGATGACAATGATAATGATTATACAACATAAACAACACCAAATTAATTCTCAAAGCCTTCTCTCTAGTTTCTTGTTAGTCTTTCCATTTGATGTGTTTATTTACCATTTTTGTTTCTTTTTTCTTCTATTTCAGGTGAGTAAATCTTTTACATCTATCATAGTTTTGTTTGATCATTCAATTGGTAAGTTTTTTCCTTTCAACTCTATTTATTTATTTACTAAAAAAAACAAAAAACAAAAAAAAAAAGAAATAAAAATTGCTCTATTTTTGGATTTTGTTCATTTGTAGGATATTTATGCCAAATGACTTGCCGTTAGCTATATTTGTGTGTATATGGTTATTGTGTGCGTAAGTATGTAGCCATTGTATGTGTGTGTGTGTGTGTGTGTGTGTGTGTGTGTGTGTGTGTGTGTGGCTGTTTACTTTGCCCTCTCTCACTTCAATTCTTTCTTGATATTGCCTTTATTTTGCTGCCGCTAATTATCTGATAGAAAAAAACTGAGTTTACCAAAAATATAAACAAAATCGAAGATTCTACGTTCACATTATTCCAAAATACACGTGCACTTTTGTGTAATGCATATTTCTATAAAGTAGGAGGCATGTTGGAGATTGAAATCTGTTTCATGTCCTAAATTTCAATTTTGTCTTCTTTTAACCTTTGTTTCTCAACCATATGGACGGGAGGATGGCCAGACTAACGAATCTGGATTTCATTGACATAAATATGTTCTACACGACATCATTCATTTGTCCCTGCAAAACACAGAGACCATGTCTGGTGTGTGTGTGTGTGTGTGTGTGTGTGTGTGTGTGTGTGAATACATTATTATTATTATTGACACTTTGTTGGTTACAACAATGAGTGTTGCAGCTAATCCAATCAATGGAATAGCTTATTCATGGGATTAACATGCAAAGTGGCTGAAGATTCCACAGACATGCATACCCTTAACTTCATTGAAAGGGAGAGTCAGCATGATGCAGAATGTGACATGGCTGGCCCTTTCAAATACAACTCATGTTTTGCCAGCTGAGTAGATTGGACCAATGTGAAATAAAGTGTCTTGCTCAAGGACACAACGCATCGCCAGGAATTGAACTCATGATCTTATGATTTTAAGCTGAATACCTTAACCACTTGGCCACATACCTTCACATGTAAATACACACACTCACACACACACGCATGCACACACTCACTCACTCACACACACAGAACAGACTTCTATGTTATTTCATGTAGCGGATTTCATTTCCAAGGTTTATTGGTCAGTATCGGTCAGTATGATGGTCATAGAAGATGGTTGCTGAAGATGCCATGCAGTGAAATGAAACCCTGAACCATGTTGTCATGAAACAGTCTTGTGAACCACGCAGCAATGCGGCCACCACTACAATAAACACACACAGCATTCACAGACAGACACACACACACATGAGATAATACACCTACACAGAATTGTAACCATTGAATAAGATTTCCTTTAAAAACCTAATACTGTTCAATACTCTCTCACTCTCTCTCTCTCTATCTCTCTCTCTCTCTCTCTCTCTCACACACACACTTCAATGTATTCACACATAAATATACATGTATACATTCATTTTTTTTTTGTCAAAGATTTCTCTTTTCCTTCTTTAATTGAACATAATACAACATTTTATGAAATATGTGTGTGTGTGTGTGTTACTATCTGTGTGTGTCTTGCTTTCTTTTGTCTTGAAATTTCTCTGTGATTTCTCATGAGAAAAACAACAGATCATTATTCCAAAACTATTGATGCCATTGTGGAGTCTAAGAAATAAAACTGTTTCCTAAATTACTTTTCCTTTTCTATCTTAAATACAATAGCAAAAACCAAGTTGCTGGCATCTAGTTTTAATACCGATTTCCTTTTCACTTGGCTTGAAGCCAGTTTGGGTATTGAGAAAAACAGTATGGTTGATTGGTTTTTGATATTGGGGAAAATTGCACAGTTGATCGGTTTTAACCCCAGTGTATTACTTATACTCATTTTATTGAACCTGGAGGATTGAGAAACCAAAACAATAAAACTCATCCCAGCAAACTCAAAACTTTGAAACTAAAGAGCAGAACTAAACTGTATAATGTATTTGGTCTGGCATTCTCCCCCCCCCCCCCCCTCTCTTCCCTAATTTCCAGATTTGTTGATGTTATTGCAGTTTTGTTGTTTAATTAAATGAAACTTTTAATATACAAGTTCTTATTTAAAAAAAAGGTCAAAGGTGAAAATAAATTTTTTTTTTTATTTAATCAAATTATCCTCTTTTGATTTTTGGGCATGCTCTCTCTCTCTCTCTCTCTCTCTCTCTCCTTACTCTCAATTACATTAAATCAAATGATACCAAATGGTTTTTGTTGGCAATTATTTAGATATTTTAACATATTTGTGAAACCCAATTTTTTTTCTTTTTCTGTTGAAGTAGGTTACCACCACCAATCTCTTTTACTACTGGGAATTCTCTGATATCATTATTTAAAATATTCTATGAAATCAGATCAGAATTAAATAATCCTGACAGGATATTGCTTTATCCCTGAATACATTACTGGTTGTCTTGAAATCTATAAAATATCTCAAAAGAGATGTGGTTTCTACATTCACAGAGAAGACAACCTATCTCGGCACCATGGCTAGTTTGAATTGCAAATGAGTTGCGCCCAGAGAAAAATAATCATTGTCTGAGACTCGTAGTTATTCTCTCTAGTAATGGTGCCATCATGAAACAGCATGGAGCCTTTTTGTGGGTTTTTGATTCTGTTAGAAATAGCAGCCAAATTTCTTCAGTTCACACTGTTGTGTCTTATAAAAGGACGAACATGTTGTATAATATATTTTAGATCTAGAAAAATTCAGGTTGTTCATGGATGGAACGTCTTTAATCATAGGTCTGATCTCACTTGACCAATAATCCTCTCCACCCCCGACTGCCATTTTAATGGTTTGGATATTTTGTTCCTTCGTCATTGATGGATTTTGAGTTTTATGAAGATATTAACTTCATCTCTTTTGGATTGGGTTTAAGCTACATGAAGCTTAGAAGGTCATTAGCACTGGCCCATTTATATATATATATATATATATATATATATATATATATATATACTACGGGCTTCTTTAAGTTTCCATCTACCAAATCTGCTCACAAGACTTTAGTTGGCCTGAAGCTATAGTAGAAGAGAAGTGCCATGCAGTGGGACTGAACCTGGAACCATGTGGTTGGGAAGCAAGCTTCTTACCACACAGCCACATTAATATTCTTTTGCTGGTTTCACTTGTTGGGCTGGAGACATATTGGGACACTGTTTTGATGGGTTTTAATCAATCATATCAATACCTGTATTTATTTCAGTCTAGTATTTATTTTATTGATTTCTGTGTATTGAACTGCTACACTTAGGGAACATGACACTAGCTTTTAGATTGTAAACATAGACACTGTTTTGTGTGTGTGTGTATGTGTGTGTGTGTGTGTGTGTGTGTGTGTGTGAGAGAGAGAGAGAGAGAGAGAGAGAGAGAGAGAGAGAAAGCATTTGTAAGTTTCCATCCACCAAATTCTACTCACAGGACGTTGGTTCGCCTGAGACTCTGAAGAAGAGTGTTCTGATATTGCAAGGCTTTATTTGGTGACTCATAGCCTACTATGGTGCAGTGCCAATGATAGAAATTGAACTCTTGACTCAGGGACCAAACTGAATTTCATAAGATAGAATAAGTTTATGTACCATGAAGAGGAGGAGGAGGAGAGAATTCTATCATTTAAACACAGGAAGCTTTTGTAAGAGAAGACAAAAGAAGTGCTGGGAGGTTAGAAATGAGGCTGAATTTGCATGTATAGATTAGGATGAAGGACCCTAACTTCTTAGGATTACTCTGTCAAATATAATGTTTATTTAATCTCATGGCTTTGAACTAATCTTGCATTATCTCAAAGCTTCAAGATTTTGATGATGTGGTTGTTTATTTTTAGAATAACATTGTCAAGTAGGTGTGAGAGGCCAGATCTGGCTAGTTTGAACATTAAAACAGGTGGAATATTAGGGCCATATATGGCTGGCTTAAATACTAAAGGGTTAAAACTCTAAGTATCCCAGCTATTTTTTTCTTATCTAAGGCCACGTTTTCTAATGTATGTCCTTTAAGATGGTAGGGTGTACTTTGAGTGAAATTTATCACCTATTTCTAGCAAGTTGAGAGACTGACATCCTAGCCATGACTATTTAGCCTTATTTTCAGACAACATTTTGGGCAATATTAACTATCTTTCTTGTTTGAAATGAAAGAAAGATTTGACTGTTATTTCTAGCAAAGTGACCGACCATGTGGATGGCTTCTATTCTAAGTGGAGAGGCAGGCAAAGGCATTGATTAATATTTTCATTCAGAAAGATTCGACTTTGGAGCAGCCATAAAGCAACTGACCAATCAGAATTGACCAATTCTACACTTACAAAGTGTGTGTGTGTGTGTGTGTTTATGGGTGTATATTATGTTTCTAAGAAGATGGTAATCAATGCCATTGACAAATATTGAGCTTCAAAATTTTCAAGCAAAATATTGGTTTCACATTTTGGCACAAGGCCAGCAATTTTTGGGGAGCTGGGGGTAAGCCAAGTACATTGACCCCTGTTTTCAAGTGGTAATTATTTCATCAAAGCCAAAACTGACCTCAGTGGAATTTGAACTCAGAACATAAAAACAGACGAGATGCCACTAAGCATTTTGCTAATGAATCTACCATTCCACACTGAAACAAAATACCAAAAGTAAATGAGATCCCTCCCTCCCCTCCCCTTTCACTGTATTGTGAGTTTACTGTTGTGAATCTATGGTTATACTAGTTACACAGGTTTAATGTGTTGTTATGGCAACGAATCTGCTGTTACAGTGGTTAATCTTTTGCTGAAGTTGTTAATCTGTCTTAGTGTCTGTATTTCATTATCTCTGTGCAAATAGAATACAATAAGCTACAAACACACACACACACACACACACACACACACACACCCTTACACACTCCTGTCATTTTCATTATAACCATCTGTGGCTGTTAAAAGAAGAAAAAAAAAAAAAGCCATTGACTCAAAAAGTTCAACCAATTTGGTCTTCTGCCAGGCTTCTTTCCACCAGAAACCAACCAAGCCATGTTCTTTTAGTTATGTGTGCAATATTGGGTTGTAATGGGAGGCAGCCTACTTAGAGAACGGCGCCTTCGCTTATTTCATTTAGGTTTTTCACTCTTGGTGTTGATGCTGGCATGGTTCGTGTTGTTGTTGTTGTTTTTGTTGCCGTCCCTTGGGAGAAGAAGGAGGCAAAGGAGGAGACGGTGGTTTCTTTATGCATGCACATACACACACACATGTATGTACATATGTCTCTCTCTCTCTCTCTCTCTCTCTCTCTCTCTCTCTCTCTGTATATATATATGTGTGTGTGTATGTGTGTATATATGTGTATGTGTGTGTGTGTATATATATGTATGTATGTGTGTATATATATATATGTGTGTGTGTGTGTATATATATATATATATATATATATATATATATATATATATATGTATGTGTGTGTGTATATGTGTGTGTGTGTGTGTGTGTATATGTATGTGTGTGTGTATGTATGTATATTTATGTGCCTAATGACTAATTTGCCTGCAAATAACCTATTGGTTCTGAATATTCATGGCTCTGTCAGTTGATCTCCAGATATTTTCATGCCTGAAACTAATAAATTATTAACAATATTGTTCCATTGGTTCATGTGTATGTTTGTTTGTCTGTGTCTGTATGTGTGTGTGCATGCATGTGCGTGCATATGTATATATGTATATTCATATATATATATGTGTGTGTGTGTTTGGTATGTTGGTATATATATATACTGCAGCATTGCCGTGTGTCTATTTGTGTGTGACAGTGCAACTGTGTTTGTGTGTGTTAGCTTATTTATGTGTTGATTCAGATGTATTACACTGTGTCTATTTGCACAAATGTATATATATGCATATATATGCTGTGTGTGAATTGTGAGAGTGTGTAGATCCCTTAACCCGTGTACTGCTTGATGTGTGTATACACATGTATTTACATGTGGCTTTTTACATGTGTCAATGTAATAATGTAATATGCATGTGTTTGTGTGAGTGAGTGTGTAATATGTATGCATATTGGTATGTAAATGTAAAGCTGTAATATGGTTGTATATGTGTGGTGTGTGTGTGTGTGTGTGTGTGAGAATGTGATATGCTTTTATACACATGTGTGTTTATATTGCTGATAGTGTTGGTATATAAATATATACATGTTGCTATATGTGTGTATGTTAGTTTGTGTGTGTGTGTGTGTGTGTGCGTGTGTGTTTGTGTCAGTGTGTATGTAATAGAAATAAGTATTGGAAGGTACATGTACATGTGTGTGTGTGTGTGCGTGTGTGTGTGTTTTGTGACAAAATACAGGAAGCTCCGTTTCTAATGCAGTCTATTTATTATTTAACCGGGGAATTGTTTTTGTGGGGGGGGGGGGGTTACGTCTGATTTCATTCCTGAGTCCTTCTCCCTCCCCACACCTTCACTCCTGAAATGTTCACTCAACCCCTCTATCTATGTATGTGTATAAACATATGTATGTGCATGCATAGGTATATATATATATATATATATATATATATATATATATATATATATATATATATATATATGTTTATATATATATATCTATACACACACATGCTTATGTATATATGTATGCATATGTGTAAATATAGATATATAAGTGTATATATAAACATACATATATGTACACACACACATACATATAAATACACATATATATACACACATATCTGATCATACATGCACACACTCACTTGTATCTAGATGTACTTACTCTCATACTTTATACGTACATATATATGTATATATATATATATATATATATATATATATATATTTATATACATACATGCACACACACACACACTATGCACACACACATGTACACGTATATATTAAAATACACATACACAACACACATACAAATACATCTTTTGAAGAACTCTAAACCAAAACAAACGTTAATGGTTGCAATAATCATAAAGAAGAGAGAATATTATTATATTTTCCTATTGAAATATTTCTTAAACTGTTTTGGAGATCAAGGCTGTATCTGTCTGTCTGTCTCCGTACGTGTGTGTTTTTATGGTGTTGCTGTTGTTATTGTTGTTTTTATGGGGTGCAGAGTTGACGTTTTAAATACAAAATACAAATTCTGTGGGAAGTATGGTAATCTATTCAATTGGACCATTCTTCAGCATTATTTGAATCAGATTCAAAGATTTATTCAAATTTATTAACTGTCTGCAAGTCAGAGTTGGTAGCTGGTTGATGGCAGTATTCAAAGAGTGCCATAAACGCCAGTGAAGCGTTGTCGACATGGTGGCTTCACTTCATAAAAATAACAGCCAAATTTTCTTCAAATCACACACTCTGCTCTCTTAAAAAAGGAAGAACACATTGAATAATATAGTTCCAGATATGATTCCAGTCTGAATAAAAGGAAAGAGAATTGCAGATGGAACATCTTTGAGATCTATTGGAGCTGCGGTTACCAAGGATTGATCCTGTAACTTTTAATCCGACCATTTCTCTTCAGATTGACCATATCCAGCTTCTCACACCTAACCTACAATGTCGGTCTAAAAATATACACATCATTGAAATCTCAAAGTCATGAGATAATGCATGATTAATTAAAAATAATTAATTTAAAAGAAATAAGCATTGAATGCAATAAAACATGTCTAACAGCAAACTGTCTGAGAATTGGTGAGGTTTGATCCTGGGATGAGGTGATTCACTATTCTGCAGACTCATTCAGTTCCTGCTAACAGAGAGAAATGGACTTTACATCAATGACACTGTTGATGTTGGTGATGATAATGATGATAATGATGACAATGATGATGATGACGATGATGATGATGATAATCTCTGACCATCCAAAATTTGTTGCTAAGCAATGCTGTTGCCTAGTAATGGCAACACAATTTATAAACTGTCTGCAAATGTTATTTTCAGATCATATCACCTTTCTGGCAATATGTCTTTAGGAATAATCTGTCTTTTTCTCTCCCTCATTCCCCTTCTCCTCTCCCCCTCTCTCTCTATTATTCTGCCTTTCTGTCTCATCTTACTATCATCTCTCTATCTCTCTCTATCAGTCTTTGTATGTCTCTGTCTGTCTGTCTGTCTGTCTCTCTCTCTCTCATTCTGCTCAGTCTCTTGTTTCCCTTGCTCTGTTTGTCTGTCTGTCTGTCTGTCTCCTCTCTCTCTCTCTCTCTCTCTCTCTCTCTCTCTCTCTCTCTCTCTCTCTTTCATCTTTTTTTCTTCTCAGATCTGATGGTTGGGTACCAAACTGTGTCATTGGAATGTGGTCCATGATCAAACAGTCAAAACCTCACTCATTCACAGCCAATTCTATCTCCATAGAATTCCATCTCAATGATTTAATCTGTTAAAAGATTAGAAACACTTGGATTAAATATATTTTCAGACAAATTTCTGAATTCCAGGAAATTAAATCTGTTCTCTTTTACTTGTTTCAGTCATTGGATTGTGGCCATGCTGGGGCAACACCTTGACTGGTTTAATTAGATAAATTCACTCCAGTAGTTTTCCTTAAGTCTGGTACTTATTTTATTGGTCCCTTTTGTTAAACTGCTAAGTTACAAGAATGTAAATAAACCAACGCTGGTTGTCTAGCGATGGAAGGACAAACCCAAAAGTACATGCATACATACATACATAGCAAATGAAAAAGAGACGATGGAATATACGAGAATTTATTATTAATCACGACAGATGTTTCAACACATCTAGTATCGATTCCTCTTGGGTGGGACACTCAACAATTGGTTCAGGAGCATCAGGTGGGACAGATGTATCTCGTTGGGTGAAAGATAAATACAACTCATTAAAATAACTGTTCTGCAATGTAAATTCCTGTTTTGTAGAAAGAAAAGCAGATGGAGGGAGGAAATATCTTCATTTATATAAAAGATCAAAAATAAAATCACAGATGACAAAAAGAGAAACGAACACAGAATCCAGCGAGAAAAGTATTAAAAATAACCGTTAAGATATGGATGTATAAACACCCTCGGGCAAACTGCATGGCACAAGTACACTTGCTCAAACAAAAAAAACATGTATATATAAATATATATATACACACACATACATGCACATACATATACGCACACATACACACATATCTGTATGTATATATTTATACACACATACATATAAATGTGTGTATGTATGTGTATTTAATATTTGTTAATATTTATTATTTTTTATTTGTTATTTATTATATTATGTTATATTATCATAAAAATATAATATAATATATTATTATGTTTAATAAATTTTAATTTTTGAATTGGCAATTGTTATATATGCATCTCCATTTTCTATCTTTCATTTGTTATATAAATATATGTATGTATGTGTGTATGTATGTATGTATGTGTGTGTGTATGTATGTATGTATGTATGTATGTATGTGTGTACGTATGTATGTATGTATGTGTGTGTGTATGTAGTGCATGTCAAATCGTCCAACCCATGCTAGCATGGAAAGCGGACGTTAAACGATGATGATGATGATGATGATATAATCCCAAAACCATAATCCAATCACATGAAACCAATCTCACATTATCCCATTTGTGCTAATCACTATACAAAACTAGTCATGGTACCAGCTTGACCTGAGAAACCTTCAAATCAATGTTGGAGACTAATTTCTAAACCCCATAACATTCATTAATAACAATCTCATTAAACTATATCAAAATTAATGCTTTAAGTATTTTAACTTCACCCCATAACCCCACCACCCCTCGCTCACCAATATTTTACAACGAATACTTATAACAGTCCCTCAACCTGCTATAAACAGCAGCCAAATCTCCCCGAAATTACGGCACTGTTGTCTTGAAGAGGGGAGAGCATGTTGGTGTTTCATAATGGATTCTTGAATGGAATAATCTCAGAAAGACATATTATTTACAAGAACATTTTTGGTCATAGATCTCTTGGATTAGTGCAGACTCTGGTGCTTAATGAAGATGTGTGTGTGTGTGTGTGTATCCATGGGTGTATTTGTGTGTGTATGTTCTTTTTGCATTATACTTCATTTTTTTTTTTGCATATGTAAATTGAATCCAAGAATCAAAATAGAGCTTCTGTTCTTCTCGTTTTTTTTTTCTCTTTTCTCTTATTTTTTTCTTCCATGTACAACCTTAGAGCCTTAGTTTTGATAATGAGACACACAGGCATTCATTTATACCTGTATGGATAATTGGGAAGTATCATTTCACAGGGCTAGCTTCTCTTATTTCAAACACACATACACACACAGATGAAAATATACACACATATACATCCATATGCATGCATACATTCATATATCACTTTCCTAGTGTGAAATCTCGAATGACTTTTGATCCCCGAAAGGCATTTGAAGAGTTGATCCTATAAACTGCAGCAATGTCCTCATACCATTATTGGCACCATTTTCTGCTTGCTTATTATGAATGTTCAAGTGCTGCTTCGATCCTCCATGTGACCTGCAAACACTGCTTTGAAATTCATCATAAAATCATACTTGGAGATGACACTATTTCATGACATTGACGAGCAACAACTATGCTGAAATGCACAGCTGTTGTTCTTACGCTCACTTTCAGGATGATTTCATTTCATGTATGAATGAGGACAGCTGTGTGAAAAAGTGTCACACCCTAGCAGTAGAGAGAACCTGTGGAAGAGGTAGACCCAGGAAGACCTGGGATGAGGTGGTGAAGCATGACCTTCGGACGTTGGGCCTCACTGAAGCAATGACAAGTGACCGATACCTTTGGAGATATGCTGTGCTTAAGAAGACCCGGCATGCCAAGTGAGACAATAACCGAAACCTATGCCAGTGCAGCATAACCAGCCCATTTAAGAGTATCCTTCAATCATTGGGCAATAAACAGCGCTTGTGAAGACCTGTTGAATCAAGTGAAGTCATTGTTGTGGCCGATGCCAGTACTGCCTGGTGGCACCCGTGCCGGTGGCACCCGTGCCGGTGGCACATAAAAAGCACTAATCAAGCGTGGTCGATAACGGTGCCGCCTGACTGGTCCTGTGCCAGTAGCACGTAAAAAGCACTATTTGAGCTTGGTTGTTGCCAGTGCCGCTTGACTGGCTCCTGTGCTAGTGGCATGTAAGAAGCACAATTCAAGCGTGGTCATTGCCAGAACCGCCTGACTGGCCCTCATGCCGGTGGCATGTAAAAAGCACCCACTACACTCTCGGAGTGGTTGGCGTTAGAAAGGGCATCCAGCTGTGGAAACTTTGCCAGATCAGATTGGAGCCTGGTGCAGCCTTCTGGCTCACCAGTCCTCAGTCAAACCGTCCAACCCATGCCAGCATGGAAAGCGGACGTTAAATGACAACGATGATGATGATGTAGGTTTGATATATATTTTGTTTTTTAACACAATTTGTCTATGAAGGGATTTTCCTCAGATGAGAAGCTGCAACTTTTCAGTGATTTAGGTTAAGTTTGTTTTATATATATATATATATATATATATATATATATATATATATATATATATATATATACATATATATACATATATATATATATATATATGAGCATAGATAGCCGCAGTTCCACGTATAAGTACTGCCTACACTGTTTGCTGAAGGAGTGTTGTATTAAAAGCTGTATTTCATTTCATTAATGAAGAAAACTGCTCAAAGCTGTTTCTCAGCAAATATAAATATATCTGACTCGACTGTTTACTATTATATTTCCACAAACTTTGCTGCCATCTTGCACAAACAACTAAACGCTTTTTCCTTAGACTTTTTGGTCTCTTTCTTTCTTTTTTTCCCCTTCTTAATGCAAAAACCGCACATCACAAAGATGGTAAGAACTTTTTTCTTCGTCTTCTTCATTTTCTTCTTATTCAGTCATTTATTCTTTTTACTTTTCTTCTTCCTGTTTTACTACTACTACTACTACTACTACTACTACTACTACTACTACTACTATCATTATCCAAGGCAGTCAGCTGGCAGAATCTTTGGCATGCGGGACAAAATGTGGCATTTCATCCATCTTTTACATTCTGTGTTCAAATTCCACCGAGATCAACTTTGTCATTCATCCTTTTGCCGTCGATGGAATAAGTACCAGTTACGCACTGGGGTTGATGTAATTGGCTTATCCTCTCCCACCAAATTTCAGGCTTTGTGCCTAAAGTAAAAAGGATTATTAGTATTATCATTGATTGATTGATTGATTGATTGACTGAAATTGCCAGCTTCTTAACCTCAGTTGTACTCGTTCCTTTCACACACACACACACACACACACACACACACACACACACACACACACACACGTGTCCACATTGTTATTTATAGTTTGTTTTTTTTTCTCATTAAATAAAAAGCAACATTTGTTTTGTTCTGCCAAAAATGTTTATAATGTCTTTGAGCCTTCAGTGGCTTAGAATCTGTACTGAAATATCCATTTTTGGAAAATACTTCGACATGTCTCCAGTGTAAAATTAAACAAAATTAAATTAAAATATTGAATATTAAAAATAGTTCTCTTCGTTTTTTACATTAGCTTCAGCTCTGGCCTAATTGATTTACTCACATGTACCAGCCAGCCTTTTGGTGCTTTAACACTATATTACCATATGTGGAATATCACACACATGCACGCACGCACACATGCACACACATGCACACACACGTGCACACACAGGTGATTGACAAGTTCTCTTAGCATTGAAATATTTATAATTTTAATTTTTAGTTTTGTTGAAATTTTATATTTAGTCAGAAAGGTGGTTGTGTGGTTAAGAAGCTTGCTTTGTAACCAGAAGGCCTTTTTGGGGGTTCAATCCCACTGCTTGTCACTTTGGGCGTCTTCTACCATATCCCCAGGATGACCAATGCTCTGTGAATAAATTTGGTAGGTGGAAACTGCGTGCAAGCCTGTTACATGTGTGAGTGTTTGTGTTTATCCCACCACTGCTTGACAACCAGAGTTGGCTTGCACATGTCCCTGTAACTTAGCAGTCCAGCAAAAGAGGCTGATAGAATAAGTATCAGACTTTAAAAATTACATACAGGGATTGATCATTTTGACTAGACTTTCAAAGCAGTGCCCCAGCATGACCACAACCCTGTGACTGTAACAAGTAAAAGATAAAAGATGTACTCTTAAAAGCATCTTTTGCTATTGTGAACATCTCAGTGTTTCTCTGGCTGGATGCCCTTTCTAATGCCATCCGCATCACAAAGTGTCACCTCGCTGGATGCCCTTTCTAATGCCATCCGCATCACAAAGTGTGACCTCGCTTGATGCCCTTTCTAATGCCATCCGCATCACAAAGTGTCACCTCGCTGGATGCCCTTTCTAATGCCATCCGCATCATAAAGTGTCACCTCGCTGGTGATGTCACCTTGTCACTGGCAAGATTAAAGAAGGGCCACCCTGAAGAAAGAATACGAGAGGATGGGGATTTTGATGGAAAGTATCATGAAAGGAATGTTTAGAAGCTGTTTATTTTCTTCCTTTTTGTGGGGTCAATTTTGACTCAGTCCTTATCAGAGATTCGTCATCTGCACTTATTGATGAAAAGTAGTTTATGACAGAATTTGTGGAGATCTTTCTCCAGTTCTTCATGGTTGACTTTTGGCATTCTGAACAGTTGCATCTGTTTCAAACTTATCTCTAGTTCAAATGATGGTAAACGACATAGATGGATTTGGTTGGAACTCCAAAACCAACTTCACACTCCAGTAATGTTTCCAAAACTTTCAGTCGCTCTTTAGGATAAATTTCCTTTGTTATAAGCTTAGTCTTGTTTTCTTAATAATTTCTGATGGATTAAATCTAAAAAGAAAGGAAATTAAGTTATCAGTTTTTGAAGAGTGTATGCATTTTTTGGATACTCTGTGAGTGTGTGTGTGTGGAGAAAGAGTGAGCGAGGGAGTGGGGACGACGTGTATATGAAAGGAAACACCTTCACACTTGTACATTTAGTTCCATGCAAACATGATTGTGTAGTTAAGTTCTCTTCATACAGCTTTGGATTTGTTCCTGTTAATCTATACTTTGGGAGAGAAAGTGTCTGATAGAAAATCTATGGAATCTCTTTTAAGTCTAGATGTGTCTCTATGCGTTCGTGAGTTTGTGCGTGATTGTGTCTCTCTTCCCATTTCTGTCTTGTCACTGTTTGCACTCATGTAAAACCAGAGTCACCATTCAGGCTGGAGGACGTCACTGTTTATGTCTGCTGTAAAAACATGTCTAGCCACTGGGTGGACAGAGATGTGACAAAGATCAAACAAATAAACAACTTAGTCGGAAGCAAGCAAAAGCTGCAGACCAGAACGGTGCAGCTACCTTTTTCCTTTTCTCTTTCCTTCACCTTTCTAAAACTTTCTAAAACTCAGTTTATTTTCTGCTGAAGGTAGCAACCTGGCAGAATCATGAGAACACCAGGCAAAAATGCTGCATTTCATCTGTCCGTATGTTCTGGGTTCAAATTCCACCGAGGTCGACTTTGCCTTTCATCCTTTCGGGGTCGATAAAATAAGTACCAGCAGTGTACTGGGGTTGATGTAATTGACTTATCCCCTTCACCGAAATTGCTGGCCTTGTGCCAAAATTTGAAACCATTATTGTTTCTCACTGAAAAAGGAACATTTGAATGTCTCCATCTTTGCAACAAAGGAAGTCACTTATTTTGGCTTTTGCTATTCATATTTTTTATCTGCTCGGAAGTGTTGTGGCTGTCATCCATTGCCAGAAGAGAGTCTCATTTTACTGCCTCTTGTCTTCAAAGTGTATCGATGATACGGAAGCCTCACCAGACTTTGAAGAACATGAAGCGTGGGAATTGATGCGAACATGGTCAGCATGGCATTGCCGCAGTCATTAACTCTTTGACTCTCATTTGATTATCTCGTTAATTGATTAATTTATTTATTGCTTCTACAACATACTAAACAATATACATGTATATATATATGTTCATAGCTTTACTTTTTTTGCTCGTATAGGATGTTCGTTTCATTGCCCGTCTGCTTCACCATTCTCTTCTTCTTTCTTTGTGTTTATTTTTTTTTTTGTGTGTGCGTGTGTGTGTGTGCGCACATGCATGCATGAGTGCATATATTTGTATATCTTTGTGTGGGTGTTTTCATGTGTGAGTATAAATGCCTGGTTGTTTTGCTTTCAGTTTTCACTACATATCCCTAAGTTCATGCACACACACACACACACACACACACACACACACCACACACACATACCACACACACACACACCACACACACACACACACACACACACACACACACACACACACATGTATATGTATTGTCTGTTTGATTCATTATTGGAGCACAAACATGTTTGCAAACTTCTATTTATATAAAATATAAAAGTCTACATAGATTTTATAGAAAAAAATAGTGTTTATGTGTGTGGGGTGTTCGTATACACACACACACACACACACACACACACACACACACACACAAACATACACGCATACATACGTACACACTTTTTTTTATATACTTTTGCCCCCAAAAGACAACTTATTTCTGCATTGAATGCCTGAAAAACAACCAATACACAGACAGACAATTTGAATATTCCAGCTCTTTTGTTTAGATATGTGTGTGTGTGTGTGTGTGTGTGTATATATATATATATATATATATATGTATTTAAATTCTACTCTCTCTCTTTCTCTAACCCACATCCGCCATCTCTTTTTCTTCTTCTTTCTGAGCAATTGGCCATCAAATGCTATTAGCTTTTATCTGGTTCCGTTGCACACAATGCATAAAGTGTGCCAATGCGCAAAAACAAAAAACAACAATAAACAGCAACAAATAAAACAATAACTAAATGGAAAACAAAACATTAAAAAATATTGTATATGTACGTGTGTGTTGTGTATGTGTGTGTGTGTATATATATATATATATGTTTATATATATGTATACACATGAAGAGAGAAGCAGAGATGTAGCTAAAATGCAAAGACAAGCATTTCATAAAATATGAAAAGAACTTTTTAATAAAACAGACCCGCAACAAAGAAGTAATAATAATAATAATAATAATAATAATAATAATAACGATGATAATGATGATGATGATGATGATGATGATGACAATGATGATAATAATAGTGATAATATCGATGATGATCATATTAGTAATAATAATAATGATGATGAAGATAATAATAATGAGAATAACAGTGGTGATGATAGTAATGGTGATAACAATGATGATGATGGTGATGATGATGATGCAACCCTTCAAACTACTTGATTATGACATTTTACTCTATTAATCAGAATATAATCAGTCTGAAACGAAACTTTTGCCATTTTTATTCCCCCCCACCCATCCTCATCCCTCCCCCATCCTACATTCTGTGTTTTGTTTTTGATATTAGAATTTCTGTTTTGTCTGTCTGTGTGTTGTTGCTTAACCTTGGGTCAATCCTTTGATCATTAGCACACTCATGATCAAAAGCCTTCCATCAGAGACCATCCTGTTCCGTTTTTAACCTCTATGAAGGGAAGTTTGGGGCCAGATTATTGAACATGTTCTGTTTTTGTAAGATTGTAGGGTGTGATTTAAGGAAGGTTTTGACTGCTATTTCCAGGGTGGGAGACTACACAGAGGCTTCTGTGTGTGTGTGTGTGTGTGTGTGTGTGAATGATTACTAAAACAATGTTGATTAAACCATCCGACTCTGAAGGCAGTATTCATAAAACGCTTTGATTGTATTTAATTTTCTTTGATGGTGCAACTAAGGGGGTGGGGTGGGGGTGGGTGATTACCGAAATTTTGTTTTTTAAAAAAGAATTGAAATAATAATTTTCATTCTACCCTTTTTTCGTTCTTTCATTCTCTCTCTCTCTCTCTCTCTCTCTCTCCCTTTCTCTCTCTCCCCCTCCAACCAAAACAATTTTGATTACATCACATGAGGCTGGTTAACATATATCTCGATTCCATCCTGTTTTTATAGATAGGCAAGAGTCTCAGTCATGATTCCATCACACACACACACACACACACACACACACACACACACACACACACACACACACACATGTATATAAACGTATATAGATATATGCACACTCACATATCCATACATGCATGCATACATGCATGCATACATACATACGTATATACAGACAGACAGACAGACAGTTCAACCCATGCCAGCATGGAAAATGGATGTTAAATAATGATAGCGATGATGATGTATTGTCTGTCAAAACTGAATCTAAACTCTTTCGCCAAGATTTAGAAAAGGACTCAGGTTCCTTGTCCTCATCTGAGTACCTGAAGTATTGAAGCAACCATCAAGTTGTTTGGCTAAATGTAATCCCTTCGTTTAACTCAGACCCTGTTAATGGTTGCCATTAGCAGAGTTCATTCTGTTACAAGTACTGGGGCTAGGTTTCCTGTCTGAAAAGACACCCTGTCAAAAGTTCTGGGCATTACCTGTTTCTCTCTGACTAAGCCATAGAAAGAGATAAAATGGTCAGGAGATGCAGGCATGGTTGTTGAAGTACATTGTTTGCTGCGATATGATTCCAGGTTCTGCCATTCTCACATGAAAAACAAACAAAAAACAATGAAGCAGTAATTGGACCATTCATAAGGACAAAAAAAAAAAAAACTATCTTTGTAGATGAAGACATTGTCCTGAAAATGTCTGGCAGAAATTTGACAAAAAATAGCATGGAACATTGAAATATTTCCAGCATTTACCACTTCTTGGGGTTTTATCTAAAATCTGCTTAATTAATCAAGGATGATCATAGAAACACAAAGGAGGAGATAAACATGATTCAAGATTAGCCATTAATGTTTGAATGCAAATCTGTGAATCAAATTCACCTCACTGGTTGTTGTTGTTGTTGTTGTTGCTGTTGCTGTTTAGCCCTGTCCCATCCAGCAGACCAATGACCGAAGCCAATCTAGCCATGACCAGCTTTTGCAGACACACTGCATGCAGTGTGGTCTTTCTTTCTCAAGAAGGTTAAATGTAATTTGAAGGAGATTTGGTTGTTATTTCTAGTAGGTCGAGTATCCTCTACTAAAAAGACTTTCTCGTTGATTCAACTTGTTTTATTTAACCCCAGGCATCAGATCAAAGCTGTTCCAACCTTGCCTGTCCCATCGTTTTTTCAGGCATAGTATACCTAAGACTACATCATACAACTGCCCTGTCTTTTTTTTAAATCAGAAAGATGTATTTGAAGGAAGTACGGCTGCTGTTTCTAGCAGGCTGATTGATCACGCAGAGGCTCCTTTGTTTGCTTATCCCCTTGTTGCTTCAGACAGGGGGTAATGTCACTAATAAAGTTGACCTTCATAGCCTAAGGTCAAACAAAATTGGTCAGTGTATCCTATTCCAACTAATCATGATTCCTGGGTCTCCAAAATCAAAAAAAAAAGCCCAACAAAAAACAAAAATAAAACCACCCCTTCCCCACCACACCACTCCCACCACCGCCTCGTCTCCTATTATTCAATACAAGGCTTTTGTTATATGTTTTCCTCTTATTTCTCAAATTTTCTTCTTCATCCCCACCCACCCCTCATATGTGCTGTTGCTGCTGCTGCAGTTATTCATTGTTGCTTCTCTTGTCGTCGTTGCAGCTGTTATTCCTTATTGTTCCTGAGGTTGTTGTTGTTGTTATCGGAGATGTAGGTGCAACATTGCTTGTTTACTCTTGCTTTTGTAGTTGTTGTTTACTGCTTTTGTTGTTGTTCCTATTGTATGTTGTTGTTGTTGCTAAAGTTGTTTATCATTTACTCTCCAACCCACACCCCTACACCACTCTCATTCACACCCATTGTCATTCTTCTTTCTCTCTTCCTCTCCTCCTTATCTTCCCACCCTCTCCACTCCTTCCTCTCTCTCTTTCTCTCCTCTTCACCCTCTCTCCATACCTTCCCCCCTCTTCTCTCCCATTACACCACAATACAAGAAATATTGGAAACCCCTTTGTTCCATTGCCAGTCTCCTGTTTCTGCGAGTAAACCATTAATGCTGTTCTCTCATCCGTGGAAGGTTAATGTTGTATTCGTTGTCCTGATTCAGTGAGAATCTCAGCCAGAATGGTAAACTTTTAGTGCCATTACCATAGAATTTAGCTTTACTTGTCTGGCCCAATGACATTTTGGAACAGTTCTTCAGAGCTGTGTGTGTGTGTGTGTGTGTGTTTGTGTATTTATGTGTTTATCTATTTGTATATGTATGTCTGTGTATGTCCATGTGTGAGTATGTGTGTATATCCATGTGAATATTTATGTATAACAAGCATGAGTATGTGTCTGTGTATGGATGTATATATATATATGTAATACATATGTCTATATATTATATGTGTGTGTGTGTGTGTGCGTGCGTGTGTGTGTGTGTGTGTGTGTGTGTTTGAAAGCTTCCAGTTTGCTGGACCAGCAATGTAGGTTCAATCCTTCTTTTACCCTCTTCCTTTTTTTAGATTTCCTGTCGTTTTAGTCTCTAACCCAGATGAGGAATGGGGAAGCATGTAGGGTGGGGCGGGGGTAGGGGAAGGATGGGACGAGTTTCTTCCACCAGATTCAGGTGGCCTCATCCTAAATCCCTTCAGTGATAATCCAACAATCCATTAAAGGTTCTCCATAATCACATTCTCTCTGCAGATAATCCACCAATGAAAGTTCCAGCTGAACATCAATTCCTTACCCTCATCACAACAGGGTGCTGCTCTTCATCCACTCCCCCATCCCTCTCATCTTCTCCCCCCCCCCACTTCATCCCTTCTCCCCCATCTGCCCACCCCCATCAGCCCCTCCCCCAATCACCTATTTAAATAGTAAATGTGTGTTTTGCATTCATTTCTCTGTTGGTGTATGGGTGAGTGTTGTTTGTAGAAGCAGTTGTTTCCACAGCTGGGTATTGAAACCCCATTTCCTGCCAATAATCACTGGATGGTGAAGTAGGAACGGAACAGAGATAAGACAAGGCCTTGCTTGAAGGACATTACATAATAACACTTGTAAAAACCAGAACTTATGACCATCTGGTCAATATGGACTAGAATTCAGAATCCCTGTAGTAAACTGATGAAGGAACTACATTGGTAAAAATAATAGGTGGCATGATAAAGACTGCAAACAAACAGGAAACAACTTCTATCTCATTCCAGGGTGAAAAACTAGAGGTAGTCGATAGCTTCCGCTATCTGGGCGACCAAGTTAGTAGTGGGGGTGGGTGCGCTGAAAGTGTAGCTGCTAGAATAAGAATAGCCTGGGCAAAGTTTAGAGAGCTCTTACCCCTGCTGGCGACAAAGGGACTCTCACTCAGAGTAAAAGGCAGACTGTATGACGCATGCGTACGAACAACCATGCTACATGGCAGTGAAACATGGGCTGTAACTGCTGAGGACATACGTAAGCTCGCAAGGAATGAAGCCAGTATGCTCCGTTGGATGTGTAATGTCAATGTGAATACCCGTCAGAGTGTAAGTATCTTGAGAGAAAAGCTGAACATTAGAAGCATCAGTTGTGGCGTGCAACAGAGACGATTGCGCTGGTATGGACATGTGGTGAGAATGGAGGAGGATAGCTGCGTGAAAAAGTGCCACACCCTAACAGTTGAGGGAACCCGTGGAAGAGGTAGGCCCAGGAAGACCTGGGCTGAGGTGGTGAGGCAAGACCTTCGTACATTGGGCCTCACCGAGGCGATGACTACGGACCGAGACCTTTGGAAATGGGCTGTGCGTGAGAAGACCCGGCAAGCCAAGTAAGATCGTTGCCAGTGCCCCTGGACTGGTTCTTGTGCGGGTGGCACATGAGATGCACCATTTTGAGCGTGGCCGTTGCCAGTACCGCCTGACTGGCTCCTGTAGGATTTTCGAGCGAGATCGTTGCCAGTGCCCCTGGACTGGCTTGTGCGGGTGGCACATAAAAGACACCATTTCGAGCGTGGCCGTTTTCGTGCGGGTGACACGTAAAAGCACCCACTACACTCTCTGAGTGGTTGGCGTTAGGAAGGGCATCCAGCTGTAGAAACTCTGCCAAATCAGACTGGAGCCTGGTGTTGCCATCCGGTTTCACCAGTCCTCAGTCAAATCGTCCAACCCATGCTAGCATGGAAAGCGGACGTTAAACGATGATGATGATGATGATGCTGGTGGCCATTAAGACTTTGGACAAGATCATCCTCCATGCTGTTATTTTAATGATTACTCTCTCATGCTTGCATGGATCAGACAGACTTTGGTTGGGCAGATTTTCTATGGCTGGAAGCCCTTCCTGTCACCAGCTCTCATCTGTTTCCTTGCAAGGTAGGATTTCCCTATAGGCCAGACCTGTTTTTGTGGAAGATTGGAAAAGAATGATACAGCTTGTATAAGGGTGATGCTTGTTTATGACCATCATGTAATGTCAAGAGGAGACACACACACACACACACACACACACACACACATGACAGGCTTCTTTCAGTTTCTATCAACTAATCCTATCAATTTGTCCAACCCTTGCCAGCATGCAAAATGGACATTAAATAATGATGATGATGTCGAAATATTGTTCAACGAATAAAACATCTATACAATCGAATCGCGCTCTTCGTCTTGACTACTATTATTATTATTATTATTATTATTATTATTATTATTATGGTTCTTATAATGGTTCTTATAACATAGCTGCAAAATCATGAATTCCAGAGGAGGGTTATAACTGACTTAATTGAGCTCCAGGACTGATATAGTGACATTGAAAGAATTGGTTGGAACCTATAATTTAAAGAATTACAAACAAATGAAGCAAAAATAAAGAAAAAGAAGCAGATTACTATTTTCTGTAATTCCATTCCATCTCCTTCTCTTCAAGTTATTTCTATCCTATTTTTCACTGATTCTGTTGCCAGTCTTCGTAACTTGGAGCATTTTTAAGAAGACAATTCCTCTTTTCACTGTCTTTTTTAATCAATGGTTTCCTTTCTGCTGAAATAAAATGCTGAAATTGTTCCAATCCAAATCAGTTCTTTGTTTGCTTCTTTTTTATTTTGTAACTCTTTTTTTCTTCATTATTTTAATATTTTCATTTTTTGTTTTATTGTTAGATTTGGTCATTTGTCTAACTGAGTTTGCTCAGAAAGAGAATCTTTCCCAGACTTTAAGGATCCATAATGCCATTTGCCAACTTTGATTCCCATAGTGTTAGACATATGAGAAATATATTTCTTTGAGACACACACACACTGGTCTTCATTCGGCCTGTTTTACTTTCAAGCTTACACTGCACACACACACACACACACACACACACACATACACACACACACACACACACACACACACACACACACACACACACACACACACACACACACACACAACTCTACTTGTCTCCCCATCATGTACAGGCACTGGCCAAATATAAAAGCTACTCACATCATTTCAATCCAAAAGGTGACCAACCTGACATACTCCCAATTCCCCTTAAATAATGGACTTAAGAGCCACGCCATGCTTTCATAAAATTCCTCGATCTCTCTGCTTCTTACAGAATATATCATAATCTATCAAAATACTTGATTGTGCGTCACATCCCTGCAAGAAATCCATTTCACCAAAGGTGGCCACTTCTCCATCAGTATCATCACTTCCAGCATTTCAAGTTGATGAAAACAGTTTTAAACAAGTTACACTCTGACCCCACTTTTGTTTTCCATTCTCACTTCTCACTAGAACTATTTCCATTATGGCAAATCTGTCAGAGGCTTACTCCCTTACACTCTACTGCAGTTGTCCCTTCCTTTAAAAACATTGGTGAAAATATTGTTGTTGCTTTTCTCATCAGTGAAACCTTTGATGATGTCTGGTGCAGAACTCTCCCCATCAATTTACCTGTCTATGGGATCCACTTTTTACCTTTTGCATTGGAAATCTTTCAACAAGCCCATTCGGTTGTAATTCATCGTAAAGTTCTCCCTCACCTGTATTTTATTCTCCTCTCCGGGTTCGGTTATTTCACCCATTTCCTTCTTTCTTTTCATTAAACGCTTTCTACCTTCAGCCTTCTGCACACAGGGGTTCCATGAGAAAGCCTCCATGCAGACACTAGACTTGCTAGAATTAGCAGTCAAATCCCCCTCCAGCCTATTATCTTAAAAAAGGGCAAGACATATTATATAACATTGTGTGGTTACACCTTGGATTGCATGTTTGCTCAATTAGGCTTAACCTGGTGGCTTGGCAACAACGTGGAACCTTGTCACCTCACAACAAATATGAAAGGACACATTGAAAACAGAACTTGACAACCAGACTAGTTTATACTTCAGTAAAACATAAATATAATTTCTATCAGGTCAACAATCTTGCTCTACACCCTCCTGATGTGTGAACACA